>NC_134835.1:5870582-5932764 GCF_004210375.1 Tachypleus tridentatus | reverse complement strand
AAATTTCAAATATGACATGTGAATAGAAACATAAAGATGATAGCAGAGACTACTTAAGAACTATTAAGGGTGTAAAAGTGTTTATACGACAAAAATTCCATGGTCGCTGTAGACACCTAGAGTTAGGGCCAGAGATGATCAGAAATTTAAGATTTATTGTAACCCTACTTGTGAATAAAACTTTTTTAATGTTCTGTAAACATAGTTTTGATTCATCTTAATATGAAATTTCTTGACTGCCGCAAATCAGAAAACAACAACAACATGGATAACGAAACGGAAAAGTGATCATAGTTTTATATATTACGCATAACGTTTAAGTAATTGAGCTCTTACGTATTGTTTAACCGTACTGAATGGGTTAACTCCCAGTGTATGTGATTCACGGCTTTAATTCCTGCCTTCGTTGTCAGTTAAACTACTACCTGCTCTGAGTTTCGGAATATCTGAGTTTCAGACCCATATATATGCATTTTTGTGTAACTGGTGTTCGACTGGGCAAGGTACCATGTTGCCAAGGTAAACGTTAAAATTGTATTTTAGCTACAGTTTTAAAGAAAAATAAGTTTCTATTTGAAAGCCTGCGCAAAATAATTCCAACAATGGGAGAACCTGACGATGACCGAAGACGGCCGAAACGTTGTTCACTCCTCTACGTAAAAAATTTTCTCAAACCAAACGAGCCGTTTTTACATATATAATGAGAAAATGTTCTGTAAGTAGACGAATTAGGTATATCCTGCCCTTAGTGGCCAATTTAGTTTCAAAGCCAGTGATTTTTTTTCCTGTCAACTGATTGTTGTCTGAACGAAACGTCACCATGTATATTATAACATCTTATACAGTTAATATACTAGATGATAATCAGTTGTTGTTGTTGTTTTTGGAATTTCGCGCAAAGCTACTCGAGGGCTATCTGCGCTAGCCGTCCCTAATTTAGCAGTGTAAGACTAGAGGGAAGGCAGCTAGTCATCACCACCCACCGCCAACTCTTGGGCTACTCTTTTACCAACGAATAGTGGGATTGACCGTCACATTATAACGCCCCCACGGCTGAAAGGGCGAGCATGTTTAGCGCGACGCGGGCGCGAACCCGCGACCCTCACGCCTTACGCGCTTGGCCATGCCAGGCCATGATAATCAGAGTTTTATGCTGTTTCGTATCTTCGCTACTACCTCGTTAACATGTTTTACTTCAAGTTACTGAAACCCATTTCACTGGTCACTTTGTCCAATTCAGCAACAACTTTCAAGTGTATTCTACTACATAAGTAGCAGTATTATTGAACTTCCTGGTCAAACAAAATGCACAAGAAAATTTATTTCGAATATTCCTACAAAGGTATCTTTACTTTGCGTCCCTAATTTTGAGCTGATGTTTGTTCAACAGCACTCATTGTTACTGTAATCTTAGAGTAAGATTTGTTTTTAACCATTACAAGAATCTACAGTTCTTCAGCGATGAAAGATATTTTTATTTTATTTTTGCAGCAAAAAGGCATAAGCCATGAATCTTCAAACCCACCAACAAAGAAACCTTTCCCAACCAATAACAGTTAATTGTAAGAGAAATATATATGCAAAAACTGCTCGTTTGGGTTGAGAAAATATTTTACATAGAAGAGCGAACAACGTTTCGACTTTCTTCGGTCATCGTCAGGTTCACAAAGAAAGAGGTAACTGACCGGAAGCTGACCACATGTTTGGAAGGGGTTGTGTAACTACGTGTCGGAATGTAGAGGGCGGTGTTAGATGTTTGAATATATAATTTTATATTATTTATTTTATTATTATAAACCAATACAAAGGAACACCTTTATACCTATATTAAAAATAATATAATAAATAATAATAATATTATTTTATTATATTTAATATAGGTATAAAGACGTTCATTTATATTGGTTTATTTTGGGTTTAAGTTAATTGAGTTAATTGTAAGGACAAGTTTTAAATGTTTAATTCTTATTCAATCTTCAAACTCTGATATAATTACTTAACTTACAAGAATGATACAAAGAGTCATTTTACACAAGGCTGGGAGAAAAGAAGGCTGACCTCTAGCGGGTACTATGGTATGGCATGATTTTCATACATGTGTCAGGCGGCTGACTATAATTGTTTCGCAGAACTACCGTGTTTCTCCGATAATAAGACCAACCCATAAAATAAGACCTAGTGTGAGTTTTGGGGATAGTTTTAATATAAGCCCTACCCTTAAAATAAGCCCTAGTTAAGAGTGGCAGGAAGAGGAACGAAATAAAAAAAATAATTTATTAATTAGTTTAATAGTTAGTTAATTAGTTTGTTTAAGTATTAATCAGTTCGTTTAATAGTTTAATAATAGTTTATTTTAAATGGTTAGTTTAATAGTTAGTTAATTAGTTTGTTTAAGTATTGATGAAATTGAGTTTCTGAATGTTTTTCGTAATTTCTATTTATTTAGAGGTCTTATAATTTTTACTTTGTAACTTCATTTTTTTAACATATGAAAATAAGACATCCCCCGAAAATAAGCCCTAATGTCATATTTTGGAGTGAAAATTAATATAAGCCCTGTCTTATTTTCGGAGAAACACGGTATCTCTCGAGGCCCCATCGGACCTTGATGGTGTAATTTCGTCCCCTCCAACTTAGATTCCTATGTGGTACAAACATTGCTTTTGTTTACTGGATTTTTATTGTGCTAACATCACCACTCCTCTCCAAATTAGATTCCTGTATGGTACAAAAGTTGCTTTCGTGTTACTGGACTTTTATAATGCTTATTACAAATTAAGTAAACCTAAATTTTGCTTCCTTAATCAACATGATGTAATTGTTTGATAAAGAGAAGCCCACTTTTAACAAATATAATTTGGAGACAGTTTATTTCAAATGTACATCGTTTGTCATACATATATTTCATTCCAACCATCTCCCAATATAATACACTTGTCTTTGTTTTTTAACACCAAGGAAATAAAATTATTCCATTTATTGGGTGCGAATATCCTTTCTTCTTTTCCTTAGTCTATGAAGAACATATAAACTCATTATATGAGCTCTTTGGATATTGATGAAAGTAAATGTTTTTTTTTGTTTGTTGTTTTCGGGCAAATTTTAGTCTAAATGCTCGTATTCAATATTTCAAAACAGCTGGTTTGTTTTTGAATTTCGCACAAAGCTGCTCGAGGGCTATCTATGCTAGCCGTCCCTAATTTAACAGTGTAAGACTAGAGGGAAGGTAGCTAGTTATCGCCACCAACCGTCAACTCTTGGGCCACTCTTTTATCAACGACTAGTGGGATTGACCGTAACATTATAACGTCCCCACGGCTGAAAGAGCGAGCATGTTTGGCGCGACCCTCAGATTACGAGTCGCACGCCTTAATACGCTTGGCCATGCCGGGCCCTCCAAAACAGCCAAAGTTTATATTATGTCTCTCATTAACAACAGTACTTCGATCATTATAATATATATATATATATATTACTTTACCCAACTCAAGTCCAGATGAAAACGATTTAATGAAACAAATACTATTTGCAATATTGCAAATTGGAAATACATTTTTCTACAGAAGTAACATAATTGTGACATTTTTAACTAGTTATCTAATTTAACATTTTTGGCATAGAATAAGCAAGAATATTTTCAGTTTTTGTGAGTACGAAGTATAGAGTTTATGAATATCCTATAAACAAAATTACTGGTGCAACAATATAAATAAAACCTCACGAAAATACGGTAATAACTAAAGTAAGTTGAACATGTTTATAAAGATACTTAGTTATATTTCTAACAACTATCACCATCGGGTGTGTTGGACCATCTTTAGCCTCGATAACAGCCTTGCTTCAGTGTGGTACAGATTCAGGAGGGTTAATATTTGCCATTTATCAACAGGTATTAACAGTGAGTTATGGTGGCAGAAACATGTTCATTCCAATAATAATGAAAATTTTCCTGACCGTGAATGATAACTAAAACCATTGTCACGAATTTTTCGAAATACTGTACAGCAATGCTGGTTAGAGGAACTGCTGCATTGTTGTCTTAGAAGAGGTCTTTTCTATTGGAATATAATTGTGAAATTCTCTGCAACAATGTTTAGGTGCAACAATTTGAAAGAGGTTTAACAGTCAGATCAACAAATTTCGAGTAAATATAATTTTATTTTGTCTCTACCGGAACTTGAATTAATATATAGTGTTTTCGCCAGTTTCTTGTTGTTGTTTTCATGTTTATTGTAAGTAGCTTTTGGCTAGTCAATGTTACAGTGTTTATTTGTTTTGGATGCTATTGTTGTAGAATTGTGAGAAATGTTTCGAATGTATAACTTAATAGTGTGTTTCATCACCAATGTAGTATAGGGTGTGCCTTAATATCGTTTGGTTTGGTTTTGAATTTCGCGCAAAGCTACACGAGGGCTATCTGCGCTAGCCGTCCCTAATTTAGCAGTGCAAGACTAGAGAGAAGGCAGCTAGTCATTACCACCCACCGCCAACTCTTGGGCCACTCTTCTACCAACACGAATAGTGGGATTGACCGTAAAATTATAACGTCCCCACTGCTGAAAGGATGAACGTGTTTGGTGTGACGGGGATTCGAACACGCGACTCTCCGATTACGAGTCGACTGCCTTAACCACCTGGCCATGCCGGGCCAGGTGTCTCAATAAAGTGACCAGTAAGTTAACATGTAAAATGACCAGTAACCTTCTTTAATTATAAGGTCATTTGAGCCTTGTAACTATTTTGTACTCATACGCTCTTCGACATTTTGATGATCAGTCCTTTAAGTTTCATGAAGAGGAAATACAAGCAGGACACAAAGTTATACAACTCTTGTTATAAACTAATTAGATTTGGTTTCTAAAAGAAATACAACTTAGGCCAATAGCTAAAAATAAACAGTCACGTATTTAAAATATGCATAAGAGTAGAATTACTAGTGGATATTATAGAGTAGATTGAATTACACAAATAAAATTCTGGGTTAATCACACGACTTGAAAACGACGAAACCTAAACAATGGTGAAACAAATGGCTACGCAATGCTCTCACCAAACCTTTGATAAAGCTGCCACATAAGGCCTTTGATATATTTTAAGACATACAGTTCAGTGTTTGAGAATATTTGTCATCGTAAAAATATAATTCACCATCTCTCAAGTTGTAAATAAATAAAAACTAGCATGTTTTTTTAACTATAAGTAAACTAAATGTTAATAATTCTGAATGTGGAAGCAAAATTTGGAAGATACCATCAGATGGAAACTGGTATATGTAAATAGGCTTCTAGTATGTATTGTACAAAATCATATGGAATACAGTGGTTTATGTTTGAGGCAATAAGTGTGTTCATTGTATGGAACATAATTTTATAAAACTGAATAAAACAGGTTTTGCTAAAAAGTTTTCATTTCAATTTACATGGATTGGTTCAGATGAAATAAATTTGCTGTGGTGTGCCACATCTCAATATAACATTTTTACTGAACTAAACTAGACTTAATAGCTTCCAGTTTAAGACATTGAATCTGTTTATCAAGAAAAATAGTCAAATCAGTTACTTCATTTTGAGATGTCTGATGGAAATCAACTACAAATAAAATACAAAATATTTACATGGTTGAAGTTGAATGTATTAATTTTACAAGATTCTAAATGTCATAATATTTAGCAAAAGACGATTCACTTGCTTTCCAAGTGAAAAATACTTTAAAATGGATTGGTTGAGCGCTGCATGTGATTTTTATTAATAGTCATTTTCTGGGAAAACGGTTAATTTTTGTTTTCTCTCTCAGAACGATATTCAAATACAATTATTTTTTAATATTCCAGTTTTCATGGCAAGTTGGTTAGGGAGCTCGACTCGTAATCTGAGGGGTCACAGGTTCGAATCCCCGTCACACCAAACATCCTCGCCCTTTCAGCTGTGGGTACGTTATACTGTGACTGTCAATCCAATTATTCGTTGGTGGTTGGTGACCAGCTGCCCTTCCCTCTCGTCTTACACTGCAAAATTAGGTACAGCTAGCGCAGATAGTATTCGTGTAGCTTTGTGCGAAATTAAAACAAACAAACAAACACACAAAGCAATTTTGTTTAACGTCATTAGAATGGTGAAGAAGAAAATATTTTTTAAGAACAGAATAATTAATAGCGCGGACTATAGAAAGGGTTAAATATATAAAATATAACATTTGCGGGTTATTTAGACAGTTTCGAACAAAACATTATCCAGTTAATCGTTTATTGTACTTTTTCAGTCATTTGAATATTTGTTGCTGCTTTAAATTATCCGTAATCAATACATTGAATGATATTTAAATATATTTATTGGATTTAGAATATGTTTTATTTTACTCACTTGCGTCATCAAGGTAGATCAATAGCTACCTTTTGGAAATAGTACTCGCTAAAGGCAAGAAGAGTTTTCAGTTTTATTTTAGTATTTTATCAATAGTATGTATATGCGATGTATCGCTATCGTAAAATAATTGATATATTCTGTTGCTTACATTTTCATAGACTTAAAAGGTTTAATTTAAAAAAAAAAACAGCCTTGAACGACTGTAGCTCAGTAAATATACAAAACTAAATGAACATTCGCTAGAGTTTATTAAATTACTACTAATAAAAGAAATCAAAGAGCAAATAATTTGTTGATATAAATTGTAAAATTAGTAATACAGTTTAAATAATAGATGGATTGCATGTTTAGATAAGTAAAAATGAAACGGTTATTAGGCTTTGATATATTGTTTCAAAACGTGAAAAAGCAACAACAGAATTATTTAATATCGACGAAACTTATTTATTACAAATATCACAGGTAATCAAACGAATCGAAAATTTTATTTACAAATAATAAAGAAGCAATAATAACGTCACGTATTCTAAAGAGGACTGATATGGGTTTTAAAACAAAGTACAGAACTTTAAGCGGGTTTCTCGTCGTAATAAGTTTGTTTGTTTTGAATTTTGCGCAAATCTACTCGGGGGGCTATCTGCGCTAGCCGTCCATAATTTAGCAGTGTAAGACTAGAAGGAAGGCAGATAGTCATCATTACCCACCGCCAACTCTTGGGCTACTCTTATTACCAACGAATAGTGGGATTGACTGTAACATTATAACGTTCCCAGGGCTGAAATTGCGAGCATGTTTGGTGCGATCGGGATTCGAACCCGCGACCCTCGGCTTACGAATCGAACGTCTTAACACGCTTGGCCATGCCGGGCCCAATGAGAACTTCCTATGCCAGGTATCCTAGCCACCAGACCACATGGGATGTAACGTGACAAGTAATGTGAAGTGCTAACATATGGCTGCACAAACATCAAAGTAAAAATAATTTATTACGATGAACATATTGAAAACAAGGGTTAGGTTTTTCTCTATTATTTGACAGCTCTCTTCACCTCCTCGCATAGTGATGACGACATTTCGAATGACGTGCTTGAGCACCTCTCAACATCTGGTCAGTATGGAGTCAGTTTGTCTGTTTTCACCTGTTCTCGCCATCAAAATCCACGATTGCTCAATCAAACTCAGGCTCGGTAACTTAGCAGGTTGGTTCAGTCATTCCTTCTGAAAAACATTGCTGGTGAGGTGAGGATAAACGTTGTTTTTCTGACACATGAACTTATCTCCGACAGAACCAGTAAAAGGGCGGGTCATAGGTAAAGAGGATCTCTCTGTCAGGAATCCACCATATAAGACTTCTGTACATTTCGGACCAAACTGTGAACATCACAGGAGCTCACTGCTAAAGCGTCTAAGTGACATATTTGGGGTATTAGGAGTTCTACCTGGTATCCTGGATTCGAACCCATTTTCATGGAGCTGCTTTCAATGACTCATCCTGCGACCTTAGCGGCTTTTAGTGACAGATATCGGCCGTCTGGTGCATTTGTAGCTCTTGCTGTATTCTGCAGTAGTCTGGCACCTGCGCCACAACTAACTGACCACAGACGCCCTCATGACCTGTGATACCTCAGTCGGTGTGAAGCGCTTCTATAGCAGCGTGATGGCTCTACGAAATTTAGCTTCAGTTAATTGGTTTGGCAGTTTCCATACTATTTGCAAAAGCCACTACTAGCAAAACAATGTTCGTACACCTAAATTTATTCGAAGAATGATAATTTAAAATAGCCTTTTATATTGCAGAACCTTGGTCAACTCTGTATCTCAGAACGGGCCCGCCAAGACTCTCTCTGTATGGATATTTGGGTATTGATGTTTTTTTACCAAGAAAGGCCAGGTTTCGTTAACTTCTTCCTCCTTCCTTAAAGGGCCCGGCATGGCCAAGCGTGTTAAGGCATTCGACTCGTAATCAAGGGTCGCGGGTTCGAATCCCGGTCGCACCAAACACGCTCGCCTTTTCAGCCGTGTGGGCGTTATAATGTGACGGTCAATCCCACTTTTCGTTGGTAAAAGAGTAGTCCAAGAGTTGGCGGTGGATGGTGATGACTAGTTAGCTGCCTTCCCTTTAGTCTTACACTGCTAAATTAGGGACGGCTAGCGCAGATAGCCCTCGTGTAGCTTTGCGCGAAATTCAAAACAAAAAAGGATCTCAGAACGGCTGGTGCGGGTATTAACACTTTTACTAACACAGCAGAAAACAATGTTTCTACCTTCCTAGGTCATCTTCAGGTTAACAAAGAGAAAGCTTGCAGTTGACCGTTGCCGGACACGTGTCTTACGGACGAGAGTATAAACGAGTACAAGATTGTAGGGGGCGTTGCAATTAGATGTTAGGTTATTAATTAGTACAGGTTTAAAGGTGCTCCTTTATATTGGTTTAATTTTGGTTTTAAATACAGAAACAAACATAAACAAAAGCAAAATTAAAGAAGCCTTACTTATACAACAACTCGAGCCCAAAATAAGCTAATACAAAGGAACACCTTTATACCTATATTAATATATATATTCAACATTTAAGCACGCCCTCTACATTCCTACACTCAATAACACAACCATCTTGAAACGTGTGGTCAGCTATCGGTCAGATACTTCTATCTTTCCTTGTGTAGCTTTGCGAGAAATTCGAAAAACAAACGTTTCATACGAGTGTAATGCAAACTGGTTGAGTTTCGTATCATACAAATCATCACGATTCATTAAGATATTCTTTTATTTCGATATATTTTCGGCCCGGCATGTCCTAGCGCGTAAGGCGTGCGACTCGTAATCCGAGGGTCGCGGGTTTGCATCCCGGTCGCGCCAAACATGCTCGCCCTTTCAGCCGTGGGGGGCGATATAATGTGACGGTCAATCCCACTATTCGTTGGTAAAGAGTAGCCCAAGAGTTGGCGGTGGGTGGTGATGACTAGCTGCCTTCCCTCTAGTCTTACACTGCTAAATTAGGGACGGCTAGCGCAGATAGCCCTCGAGTATCTTTGTGCGAAATTTCCAAACAAACAAAATCGATATATTTTCGCCTCTGCGGTTAACGAAAAAATTATTATAAAAAAGGTCATTGTCGATTGACCCTTGCATGTGTTTTTAACACATGCAAAAATAGAATTTTTTAATTTTAGTTTTTAGAAATAATGAGACACCGATTGTATTATATTGTTGTTCTTATTTTTATTAAAGTTTTTCTGTGTAAAGGCTAAACGAATTACTAGACTTAGTTCAAAGTTTACACACATTGATTGAAAAAAAAACGAAAGTTCTGTTCAGTGTTGTTGAGTGGTAAATTGAGAGTACCAGTCAGACTAAAAGTGAAAATAGTCTGAAGAATAATAGTGTCGTTATGCACTTAGCATAATACAGTAATAACTAAATAGGAAATAGAAAAATATATAAATATACTATAATATTGCAACAAAATATTACACCTATACATTCGAATATTCACGGACCGACACGGCCAGGTGTTGAAGGTGCTCGACTCGCAATATGAGGGTCACGGGATCGAATCCCCGTCTGACCAAATATGCTCGCCCTTTCATCCGTGGAGTCATTATAATGTTACGGTCAATCACACTATTCATTGGTAAAGAGTGGTTGAAGAGTTGGTGGCGGGTGGTGATGACTAGCTGCATTCCCTTTTGTCTTACATTGCTAAATTAAGGACGGCTAGTGCAGATAGCCCTCGTCTAGCTTTGCACGAAATTAAAAAAAAACAAAACAAATCATAGCTTCACACTTTTCTGTATGCTACTCAGTAAACTCCGGAGGACACAACTATGTTCCCAAGTGATGACGAGAAAACTCACTTGTAGGGAAAAATATATATGTAAAACGGCTGGTATGGGTAGAAAGCACTACGTAGAGGAGCGAACAACGTTTCATCCTTCTTCGGTCATCATCATATGTATGCTCTCCATTGCATAGCTTCTCGTCAAGACAAACAAACAAATAAATCTTTCTGTATAAACATGCTAATAAGAAACAAGTTCGTTATTCTGATCTATAGTGCTCGAAAAAAAAATATTTAGAAATTTGTTTAGATTTACATCTACCATAATGCAATGTGTATTAGCCCCGTAAAAGTACTGGAAATACGAGTCAGTATACAAATATAAATAAAGCAAGCACACGTATCCGAGAACGTGAGAGCGTCAGGTTTTATAATTATGAACGCACGTACAGCGCTGATAGGTTGCGACAAATTCTGACGCACCAAAACGTCAGTAATGTCACGTGCTTATTTAATTACTCTTACGTCATTTTTTTTTTTTTTGAATTTTGCACAAAGCTACTCGAGGGCTATCTGTGCTAGCCGTCCCTAATTTAGCAGTGTAAGACTAGAGGAGAAGGCAGCTCATCACCACCCACCGCCAACTCTTGGGCTACTCTTTTACCAACGAATAGTGGGATTGACCGTCACATTATATCGCCCCCACAGCTGAAAGGGCGAGCATGTTTGGCGCGACCGGGATGTTAACCCGCGACCCTCAGCTTACGAGTGGCACGCCTTAACACGCTTGGCCATGCCGGGCCCTCTTACGTCATATAAAACATAATTAACTTTGTATTATAAATGTTTTCACATTTAGTGTTCTGAAAATCATATCTAAATTAGCATATTTCAACATAAGCTCTTTTAACTGTTTATTTCCAAATTATTATCTATAATTATTCATATTTCAACTTAACTTGCTTGTTGTTCAACAACCATTACAAAGCATTAAAATTTCAGAGGTCTGTCTTCTTCATTCACCTGTATATTTAAAAACCTAAACATTTTTAGTTTACTGCATTTACTGCTTGAATAGTTCACCTGTTATTCACTCATTACCCTGTGTTACATATTTAACAAATATACATTTAATACATTCATTGGTTGCTTAACTCGGTTCACCCACTTTTGTTTTCATTCAAAAAATATACAATTTTTTTTTAATCACGCATATTAATCATTCGCATACAAACTATTCGACAATTCGTCCATTTAAAGATTACTTAATTAACATATTTAACCATGTTTTATATAAAAACATTGACAATATTTTAAATCCACAAAAGACTTCCTTAAACCGGCAGGTGGGTTAAGGTTGGGGCGTTATAATGCGAAGGTCAGTCCCACTATTCATTGGTAAAACAGTAGCCCAAGAGTTGGCGGGGGGTGTGATGACTAGCTGCCTTTCCTTCTAGTCTTACACTGTTAAATTAGGGACGACTAGCGCAAATATACCTTAAGTAGCTTTGTTCGAAATTCAAAACAAAACAAACCTTATACCAACTTTGTTTTGATATAACTGTGTACGTAAATTAGTAATTATTCTACCTTCAATTCATTTACTGGTTCATTAGCTCACCTACGCAATCAGGTTTCCCTTTAATAAGCATATACAACCTTATACAAATACAAACGTTTTCCACTGACAATCGTACTCGTCTATCCGTTTGAATACTTGTTTAATTCATTCCACGCATTCCCTGTTTAATCCATGAATCAACTTCTTCAAGGATAAGTCCAAATACTTCATCAGTTATTCGAATTATGTATGAATTTAACTGATGAACCAACTGAGTTATCCTTCATTAGTCGATTAACTAGTTTGTTTTAAATCTTGACTCTTCCAGACACTCATTCATTTATACTGCGCCCGTGCTTCGTATAGCCTCGAGAAATCACGGTCTTAGCCTCCTATCTAAGTATGTATTTATATACTTTTATGGTATTAGTCTCCAATCTAAGCATATAATTAACTATTTTTAGAAGTCAAAATCTCCTATATAAGTAAGTCATTAGCTATTTCTGTCATTCCTAAGTATCTTATTAGCTAATTTTAAGAATCCTGGTCTCCCATCTATGCACATAGATAGCTATTTTATCAGTCCTTGTCTCTTTTCTAAGTATCTTATTATCTATTTTAATAAGTCCTTGTCTCTTTACTAAGTATCTTATTATCTATTTTAATAAGTCCTTGTCTCTTTACTAAGTATCTTATTATCTATTTTAATAAGTTCTTGTCTCTTTTCTAAGTATCTTATTATATATTTTAATAAGTCCTTGTCTCTTTTCTAAGTATCTTATTATATATTTTAATAAGTCCTTGTCTCTTTACTAAGTATCTTATTATCTATTTTAATAAGTCCTTGTCTCTTTACTAAGTATCTTATTATTTATTTTAATAAGTCCTTGTCTCTTTACCAAGTATCTTATTATCTATTTTAATAAGTTCTTGTCTCTTACGTCTTTTCTAAGTATCTTATTATCTATTTTAAGTATCTTATTATCTATTTTAATAAGTTCTTGTCTCTTTACTAAGTATCTTATTATCTATTTTAATAGTCCTTGTCTCTTTACTAAGTTCTTGTCTCTTTACTAAGTATCTTTTACTTATCTTATTATCTATTTTAATAAGTCCTTGTCTCTTTACTAAGTATCTTATTATCTATTTTAATAAGTCCTTGTCTCTTTTACTAAGTATCTTATTATCTATTTAATAAGTCTTTGTCTCTTTACTAAGTATCTTATTATCTATTTTAATAAGTCCTTGTCTCTTTACTAAGTATCTTATTATCTATTTTAATAAGTCCTTGTCTCTTTTACTAAGTATCTTATTATCTATTTTAATAAGTCCTTGTCTCTTTACTAAGTATCTTATTATCTATTTTAATAAGTTCTTGTCTCTTTACTAAGTATCTTATTATCTATTTTAATAAGTCCTTGTCTCTTTACTAAGTATCTTATTATCTATTTTAATAAGTCCTTGTCTCTTTACTAAGTATCTTATTATCTATTTTAATAAGTCCTTGTCTCTTTACTAAGTATCTTATTATCTATTTTAATAAGTTCTTGTCTCTTTTCTAAGTATCTTATTATCTATTTTAATAAGTCTTTGTCTCTTTACTAAGTATCTTATTATCTATTTTAATAAGTCCTTGTCTCTTTACTAAGTATCTTATTATCTATTTTAATAAGTTCTTGTCTCTTTACTAAGTATCTTATTATCTATTTTAATAAGTCCTTGTCTCTTTACTAAGTATCTTATTATCTATTTTAATAAGTCCTTGTCTCTTTACTAAGTATCTTATTATCTATTTTAATAAGTCCTTGTCTCTTTACTAAGTATCTTATTATCTATTTTAATAAGTCCTTGTCTCTTTTACTAAGTATCTTATTATCTATTTTAATAAGTCCTTGTCTCTTTACTAAGTATCTTATTATCTATTTTAATAAGTCCTTGTCTCTTTACTAAGTATCTTATTATCTATTTTAATAAGTCCTTGTCTCTTTTACTAAGTATCTTATTATCTCTTTTTAATAAGTCTTTGTCTCTTTACTAAGTATCTTATTATCTATTTTAATAAGTCCTTGTCTCTTTACTAAGTATCTTATTATCTATTTTAATAAGTCCTTGTCTCTTTACTAAGTATCTTATTATCTATTTTAATAAGTCCTTGTCTCTTTACTAAGTATCTTATTATCTATTTTAATAAGTCCTTGTCTCTTTACTAAGTATCTTATTATCTATTTTAATAAGTCCTTGTCTCTTTACTAAGTATCTTATTATCTATTTTAATAAGTCCTTGTCTCTTTACTAAGTATCTTATTATCTATTTTAATAAGTCCTTGTCTCTTTACTAAGTATCTTATTATCTATTTTAATAAGTTCTTGTCTCTTTACTAAGTATCTTATTATCTATTTTAATAAGTCCTTGTCTCTTTACTAAGTATCTTATTATCTATTTTAATAAGTTCTTGTCTCTTTACTAAGTATCTTATTATCTATTTTAATAAGTCCTTGTCTCTTTTACTAAGTATCTTATTATCTATTTTAATAAGTCCTTGTCTCTTTACTAAGTATCTTATTATCTATTTTAATAAGTCCTTGTCTCTTTACTAAGTATATCTTATTATCTATTTTAATAAGTCCTTGTCTCTTTACTAAGTATCTTATTATCTATTTTAATAAGTCTCTTGTCTCTTTACTAAGTATCTTATTATCTATTTTAATAAGTCCTTGTCTCTTTTACTAAGTATCTTATTATCTATTTTAATAAGTCCTTGTCTCTTTTACTAAGTATCTTATTATCTATTTTAATAAGTCCTTGTCTCTTTACTAAGTATCTTATTATCTATTTTAATAAGTCCTTGTCTCTTTAAGTATCTTATTATCTATTTTAATAAGTCTTGTCTCTTTACTAAGTATCTTATTATCTATTTTAATAAGTCCTTGTCTCTTTACTAAGTATCTTATTATCTATTTTAATAAGTCCTTGTCTCTTTACTAAGTATCTTATTATCTATTTTAATAAGTCCTTGTCTCTTTACTAAGTATCTTATTATCTATTTTAATAAGTCCTTGTCTCTTTACTAAGTATCTTATTATCTATTTTAATAAGTCCTTGTCTCTTTACTAAGTATATTATTATCTATTTTAATAAGTCTTTGTCTCTTTACTAAACCTATAATTAGCTGTTGTTATCTGTCAATAAGTTCGCTCTTCTCTGATTTACCGGCTTTCTTATGATTTCTAACGAAAAAAAGAGAAAGAAGCAGAATATGTTTACATGTGGTTTGTTTTCAGTTCAATTATTTATTTACGGACGTATTTCTGTTGAAACGGAGAGAAACTTTTATGCAACCCCTATAACATATTAGGTTTTTTTTTTAAAGACTTAATTCTATTTGTATTTTTAAATCGTTTCTTACATCAGCCTAGAGTATGGGATAATAGCACTTGGTCTATGTCGTGGTTTTATAGCAAGCATAGTGTAGTTTTATGCTTAAAAATTCATCAAACTAAGGTATTGATTAACCATTATATGTGATTTAAAGTCGTACGATATACATTTGAAGAACAAAATTATTTCTAGATCCGAATACTCGAGATGTTTGGAATTTATTGCCAAATTTACTGTCTTCAAGAACTTTATAAATCGTGACCATACCCAATTTTTGTTTCAGTTACTGAAGGCAAAACGCAAGCTGAGACACTATGCACTAAATACGTTTATCGGGAGCTCTCAAGGGTTTCTAAAAATCAGAATACTCAACATTAACTGAGTCTGGTGTCATCTCCAAAGTACTCGCGCACGACCAAAAAATATCTTTATTTAATATGTATTCGTGCACCTTTGTAGCCCTTAAATACAGAGATGACAAACAAACATACAAAGCTGAAGTAAGTGAAACAATATTTGGGAAAAATCGATAAAACGATTTAGTGACGTAAGTAAAGTTGTTCTGAAATCTGGTTTGTTGTAATTTTAACCTAGAATATTAACAACAGAAAACACTCCACGAAGTCAAGTGAAAATAGGACTTCCAGGTGTTTTCTATCTTGATGAATTGTCTGTCTGATGTCACCAAATAAGTTAGCAGTAAATACAGACTTTATATCTTTCCGAGATGCGTATTTGTTTCCAAACTTTTGTTATATTGAAGTCTTCCATGTGGAGCTTAAAGTTTTTCTTGGTTACCAATTTTACAATCAATACAGTGGTAGTAAATTACCAATAATTGTGGATGCTATTTTAATTCATGAACTTTTAACTTATTTTCCACAAAGTAGCAGAAACTATTTGGGTGATTTTTGATCTTTTGTACATTACTTGAACTGAAAGCAGCCAACTTTTGAAATGATTTTCTAAAAAAAAGTATAAAATAAATTATGTTAAAAAAGTAAAAATTAAAAGATTTTAAAAACCAAAGTTTTGTCAAGATTTATTATATCGCTGGTATATTACGAGTATGCGCGAAGCGAAGTGATCAACTGAGTGAGCGAGAGGCAACTGAGAGAAAGGCGTTTGACTCTACCTATTTTATTATTATGCTCATTAGAGGACTTTGTCGAATAGTCTAGCAAACTGAGCATTTGAGGGTCCGTTATTCCCGGGCGGAGCAGGTGAGTGTTGGAATGAAACAAAAATGGCGTAATTTGTTACAATTATATGAGCAACATATTTGGAATCTAACACCAATACAAAATAGTCATTGTTTGAAGTTATCGAAAATGCACGCCTTTTATCTATTAAATTGTCCAAGTAAGCTTAATTTCAGAGCATAAATCTTTCGTATGGAGTTGATTCGATGATATTTCTTACAGTGCTATTAAAATATTGAGACATTGCAGTAACTAAAAACCTAGAGGTAACACATAAATTATGACTATATTTTTTCGAATCAGTACCATTAAATTATCCCGAATTACTTCGGTATTTCGAAGTAGTAAATGTTTTATTGTCCTGTGTTATTTAAACAAAAATTTAAAAGGACGAGGTCGTCTTCTCCAGTGCCTCAGTCTGAATGCTTATAAAGCTAAAAGGGGATTTCGACGCCAATTTTGGACAGTAAAGATAGCCCATTAAGTAGCTTTGAACTTTAAAACCAAACAAACAAATAAGAACAAATTTTTATATAGAAAATATAAACAGGAATTATATCTGTTTAAGATTTGCAGAACAGCCCAAAGTAAAGTGAAGTGATTATGTATATGCGAATGTAAAGTGGAAGATGATGCTGTACCTTTGTTTGTTAAAAGGAATAAACCTTCCTAATGAACATCGAATAGTTTCTTGCTGACACTAAAGCTTTGTTGTGTTTCTTCTTACAGTCCGAGGCTTTGCATGGTCAGGTATTTAGAGCGTTCTGTTTGTAATCTGAGGGTTGTGGGTTCGAATCCCCATCATATAATCGTGTTCGCCTTTTCAGCCCTGGGGGCGTTATAAAGTTTCAGTCAATCCCACTATTTCTTAGAAACAAAACAGTCCAAGAGTTGACGGTGGGTGGCGATAACTAGCTGCCTTCTTCCTAGTCTTACACTGCTCAGTTATGGATGGCTGGCGCAGATAGCCCTCTTGTAACTTTGAGTGAAATAAAAAAACAAACAAACAAACATGATGCGTTTTAGTGAATAACGACTGTTAAGATGAAATAAGTGAATTGTAATCATCATCAGATTAATTTAAATATCTTATTTTTAGGATAAGAATTAATAACAAAATATAATTTATGACATTTAAAATTCTTAACCCCGAATATTTAGTTACATATTTTGAATTAATTAAGGGAATGACGAATGAACAAGGAAATGTCTTTGTTACCAGAGTGGGTCAAACAATCACTTCTTTCTTTGTTGTGTTATATTGTTACTCCATCCCCTTGGCTTCACAAAGATCATGCACTGTTTGGAATTGACGTTCATTTCTATAGACTACCCTTGCCATCCACCCCCAAACATTTTCAATGGGGCTCAGTTCGAGCGAACATGCTGGATGGTCCAAAAAGTCACGTTATTTGCCATGAAAAAGTCCTTTGTCTTGCGGGCATTGTGGATTGTAGCGTTGTCCTGCTGAAAGATCCAGTTATTTCTACACAAGCGAGGGCCTTCAGTCAATAAGGAAGCTCTCTCCAACATGCCAATGTAGCCAACTACTGTTTGACGCCCCTGTATAACCTGGAGCTCTATTATACCATGGAAGGAGAAAGCACCCCAGATCATGATGGAATCTCCTCCACACTGTCGTTTAGAAAATGTCTCCAGTGGGATATCTTTATCGTGCCAGTAGCGTTGGGAGCCATCTGGACCATCCAGGTTTAATATTTTTTCATCAAAGAATAAAACCTTCGCCCACTTTTCTACGTCTCATGTTTAGTGCTTCTCAGCAAAGTTTAACCGAGCTGTTTTGTGGAGTGGAAGGATGCGTGGCCTTTGAAGACTTTTACGGTTTTTAAAGCCTTTCTCTCGTAGATGACGTCTTATTGTTCTTGAGCTGCATTCTGCGTCCGTGAGGGTTTTAAATTGGTTCGAAGATCGGTTGATGTCTTGCCACACAACCCGTCGAATCCTCTTGCTTAAAGTCGGCGAAATTTTCTTGGACCAACCACTTGAAATTCTCGTTTCATATCCCTCAGGTTCTTTTAAAAAATTTACAACATCAGTTTTACTTCGCCAAATCTCACCAGTGATGACACATTGAGAGATACCTTGCTTTTGCAGCTTAACAATTCTGCCACGTTCAAACTCTGTTAACTTTAGCCTTTGCCATGTTTTTACCCAATGTAACACAAGAGATGTCAGTGGGAGATGTTGACAACGCTAATGCTTGAACACAAATGACCAAATTTCGTTACGTGTTTACCGATTAACGCTTCGTTTCAGTATGGTCTTAAACTTTTGACCAGCTAGTATTTAGACTAATTTCATAGTGTTCACATGTTCCCTATAAAATGCTAAAAATGTTTTTTATTTTCCCTTTTCTTATTTTCATCTTTCAAAACTCTACTCAAATAAATGGTTGAGTCTAACAACGCAAAATGCATATTTTTTCTATATGTTCATTGGCCTAAAGATTTTGGCCAGCAGTGTACACATAAATATGTTACAAAATAAGAAAAGTGATAACAATATAGAGATGAACGTATGTTACAAAATAACAAAATGATAATAATATACACACAGACATATATATATATATTACAAAATAACAAAATTTGTTTCAATATATACATATGTATATGTTACAAAAACACAAAACTGATATCAACATATACAAATAGACATGATACAAAACAAAACTGACAACAATATATATAAACATGTTACAAAAGAACAAAACTGATAAAAATTTATACATGTATATATATATATTAGAAAGCAACATAAAACTCATAAATATTTACACACACACATATATATAATACAAAGAAACACAAAACTGATAACATTGTATAGTTGTATATATTACAAAAAAACTGATAATAATATATGGTATATATATGTTACAAAATAACAATGCATACATGTATATATTTTACAAAACAATACAAAACCAACAACAATATATATACATTATGTACATTACAAAATAACACAAAACTGATAACAGTATAAAGATATATATCTTATAAAATAACAAAAATGATAACAATATGTACATTATATATATTATAAAACAACACAAAATTGATAACAATATATACATATATGTATGTTGCAAAATAACATAAGTGATAATGATATATGCATGGGTTACAAAACAACAAAACTGAAAATAATATGTACACATATATATGTTAGAAAGTAACAAAACTGATAAAAATATATATATGTATATATATATATTATGGAGCAACACAAAACTGATAACAATAATTACATATATATTTATAAAATAACAAAATTGACGACTATGTGTGCTTATATATTATAAAACAACACAAAACTTATAACAATATACAGATATACATATAAAACAAAATTACAAAATGATAACAATACATACACATATATGTTATAAAAGAACACAAAACTGATAAAAATATACACGTGTATATCATACAAAATATGAAAACTGATAACAACATATACATGTATATATAGGTTGAAAATAACAAAACTTATAAAAATATACACATATATATGTTAGAAAATAACACAAAACTGATAACAATGTATACATTTTCATGCTAGAAAAACAAAAATAATTTCGATATATATATATATATATACTCTTCAAAAAAAGAAACGCAAAAGGCAAAATATGAGACAAATTGTTAACAAGTTTATTCCGGGTAGTTCTGTATGACATGTGTGAAACTTTGCACATTCACTGCTGAACATCCAAATTCTGCAAAGACGAAGTCCACGCTCACTAGATGAAGTTTAACGTCACTCAACGTCAATAACGAGTATGCCCCCCGTGAGCATTAATAACTGCTTGGCATCTCCTGCCCATGGAAGCGATGAGATGACGAATCACATCCTGTGGAATGGCTGTCCATTCAGCCTGCAAAGCTGCTGCAAGCTGAGGTAGAGTCTGCGGTTGAGGTTGTCGCCGTCGCAGACGTCGGTCCAACTCGTCCCAAAGATGTTTGATGGGGTTTAAATATGGTGATCTGGAGGACTAGGGAAGAACGTTGATGAGGTGGTGTCTCAAGAAGACAGTGGTGAGTCGGGCTGTGTGAGGACGAGCTTTGTCATGTTGAAAAACATCGTTGACGTTCACCATGATGGGTTGCACATGGGGCCTAAGAATCTCGTCGACGGTTGCGTACGGTATGATCGGAAATCCTACGCAGTCCTGGTATGGTTGAGGCAGTAGACGTCGTAGTGGTGGTCCTATTATGAAGGTGACATAACCGGATGTAGCGATCTTGTCACCAACAACATTGATCAATGTTGTTGGTGACGATTCCATAGCCTTGTGATGGTGCTTGGGTGGACATTCACAGCTCTGGCAACATCTGATTGAGATTTGCCTGCTTCTAAGCGACCAATGGTGTTGTTGCGTTGTGCTTCAGTCAGTCTTGGCGTAACTGTATTGCGTGTCGGTGGCTTAACACTGAGCTATGGAAACCGAGAACTCGTCACTTTTATAGGGATTTTGCATATGTTGCACTTGCAGAACATGCAGATATCTCAAACAAATTTATTGGACACGCATGCGTTTTGGCGAAAAATCCGATGTTTTCCTCCGTTTTCAAAGTGCACTACTTTTATTGTCATTTTGGTCTGACAATCAGTGCCTTAACACGTGTAACATCACATACTCTGAGCTTGTAACGTTATTACATATATTTCTCTTTAAAATAACAAAAATATCCCTTTTGCGTTTCTTGTTTTGAAGAGTATATATGTTAGAAAATAAGAAATGTGATAATAATATGTACATGTATATATATTACAAAGAAACACAAAAGTGATGAAAATATACACATATATATATGATATATATGTCACAAAATATGAAAACTGATAACAATACACAAATATATATGTATACATATGTTACAAAAATATAAAACTGATAACAATATATACATATATGTATGTTAGAAAATAACAAAACTGATCTATCCATATATATATATATGTTACAAAATAAAAGTGGTTACAATATATACATATGTATATGTTACAAAATAACACAAAACTGGTAACAATATATACATGTGTATATGTTACAAAATAACACAAAACTGGTAACAATATATAGATATATAAATATTACAAAAGAACACAAAATGGATAATAATATATAGATATATAAATATTACAAAATAACAGAAAATGGATAATAATATATATATATGTATATGTTATAAAAGAACACAGAATTGATAATACTATATACATATATGTTGAAAAGTAACAAAAGTGATAATAATATATACATATGTTACAAAACAACACAAGTCAAATGGATCCAATCTTCTTGTAATATATAAGCTTTTGTTTTTTACTTTGCATTCACCTAGTTGTAAATAACCTATTTCACATGTACAAATTATATGACATAACCTGATTAACAACTTCCATAAGAAGTGAGTTCAGAAACCTTGGAAGTTGAAGTAACTGTTCTACATAGATGTAAAAGATTAGTCAGTTTTAAAGATCGAAAACATATTGAAACGTTGACGTCAGAGATAGAGGGCTCAGAGTAGTATACAAATATTCTGAAAAGTCGAAATTATCTTAAATGTCATGAACAAAATTAAGCGATATTTACTCTGATATTTGAATATATAAAGAAGGTATCGTTATTTCGTGTTAAAATGTATTGTTAGTACTGACAATTTCCCTTTGATTATAAAGTTGCTTTTGAAATATATCTCCTTAATTACTGATGGCATTGGATGTAATATAGGCAGTATATTCCATTAGTTACAAGGTAATGTATATGTTAGTGGATATCAAAAAGTTTGGTCCATGAATGGTTCAGAAAAATGTGTTAAAAACCTAAATGACAAAGATTCTTTTGATAACTTAAGAGGTAATTAGATAAAATATAGAGAGCTGTATAGTTAATATAAGTATATTTTAATGCATATTTACATAATAGTAAATAGTACTTTGAAATAATGAATTATCGACAAAAAGAAAAACTTAGTTAGGTTAGATGAGTTCGTCTGTTATGGATCTAGATATATTATAGAGACCCAAAAAGATTAGATATCACCATTATACAACTCAAAAATCGTTAGATATAGCTGTATTATACAACTCAACAATAGTAAGATATAGCTTTATTATAGAGACTAAACAATGGTCAGATATAACTGTATTATACAACTCAGTAGTGGTCAGATATAGCTATAATATACATCTCAATAAAAGTCAAATCTAGCTGTATTGTACAACACAACAATGGTCAAATATAAATGCATTATACAACGGTCAGATGTAGGTGTATTAAATATATTCAACAATGGTCAGGTCTAACTGTATTATAAAACTCAACAATGGTCAGACCAAGCTTTATTATAGAGACTCAACAGAGATACAACTAAACAATTTTCAGGTCTAGCTGTATTGTATAACTCAAGAGTGTTCAGACCTAGCTTCATTATAGAGACTCAACAATGGTTAGATGTTGATTTCTTATTGAGAGTTAACAATGATCAAATATAACTGTATTATACAAGATGACGAGAAATCTACTTGAAGTAAAATGTATTATCAAGGTGGCTGGTATGGGTGTTCAAACTTTAAATAAAATAAAGTACAGAAAACGTTTTGACCTTTTTAGGCTATCTTTAGATTAACAAAGAGAGTTCTGTACTTTATTTTAATGAAAGTTTTAATACCCGTAACAGCCGTCTTGAGAATACTGTATCATACAATTCAACAATGGTCGGATATAACTGTATTATACAACTCAACAAATGTTAGATGTAGCTCTATTATATAACAAAACAATGCTGATCTAACTGTATTATACAACTCAACAATGGTAAGATCTAGTTGTATTGTACAACTCAGTATTGATCAGATCCAGCTTTATTGTAGATACTCAACAAATTTTATGAGTAGTTTTGCTATTGAGATTGAGACTCAACAATGGTTACATATAGCTATATTAGTGATACTGATACTCAACAATGGTCAGATCTAGCTGTATTATACCATGCAATAGTAATCAGATCTTGCTGTATTGTACAAATCAACAACAGTCAGATATTACTGTATTATATAACTTAGTAATGAGCAGATCTAGCTGTATTGTATAACTCAGTAGTGGTTAGACCTAGCTGTATTTTACAACTCAATAAAAGTCAAATGTAATTGTAACTCAACAATGGTCAGATCTAGTTGTATTATAAAATTCAACAATGGTCATGTTGCAGCTGTATCATAGACTCAACAATGGTAAGATATTACTGAGCTATACAACTCAAGAATGGTAAGATATAACTGTATGCTTCAACTAAATAATGGTCAGATTTAGCTTATTGTACAATTCAATAATGGTCAGAAGATCTATCTGTAGTATACAAGTTAACAATGGTCAGATGTAGCTTTATTATGAAGACTTACTTATTAATGGTCAGATCCATCTGTATTATAGAGACTCAATAACAGTTAGATGTAGCTTTACAACTCGAAAACGCTGATCTAACTGTATTATACAACTCAACATTGATTAGATCCAGCTATGTTACACAACTCATCATTGGTGAGATCTAGCTGTGTTACACAACTTAATAAACGTCAGATTTAGCCCGATTATACAGCTCAACTATGGTCAGATCCAGCTGTATTATACAACTCAGTTGTGGTTAGATCTAGCTGTATGACACAACTTAATATTGGTGAGATCTTGCTGTATTGTACAACTCAACAATGGTCATACCTATCTGTATTATACAGCTCAACAATAATTAGTTTTAGCTCTATTTTACAGCTCAACAATGGTGAGATATAAATGTGTTAATCAACTCAATAATGGTCAGATATAAATATATTATACAAGCCAATAATAGTTAGATCTAGGTATATTGTATAACTCAGTATTATTCAGACAAAACTGCATTATA
Source organism: Tachypleus tridentatus (assembly GCF_004210375.1). Lineage (NCBI taxonomy): Eukaryota > Metazoa > Arthropoda > Merostomata > Xiphosura > Limulidae > Tachypleus > Tachypleus tridentatus. Next base: position 5,908,545 of record NC_134835.1, on the reverse strand, counting down.
CAGTTCAACAATAGTCAGATATATCTGTATTATACAACTCAACAACGGTCAGATATAACTGTATTATACAACTCAACAATGGTCAAATCTAGCTGTATTATAGAAACACAACAATGGTTAGATGTAGCTTTATTATAGAGGTTCAACAATGGTCAGGTTTACCCTTAACCTAAGGATTGTATGGCGAACTAAACTGGACATCTTATAATAACATTTCGTATTATTAGATGAGTTATACTGTGGTATTTAATACGAAGTGTTATTATAAGGTGAGTTATACTATGGTACCTAAAATAAACTCTTATTGTTTGGTTAGCTGTACTGTGGTATCTAAAAGAAACTGTTATTGTAAGGAGAATTATTCTGTGGTATCTAAAACAAAACTCAAAACGATGAAGTGAAAATGAATGTTTTTCTGTTTTGGTCATTTCAGTAGTTTATCCATTTTTAGACATCAAAATCAAATTGAATGATCTTTGTAGAGAAATACGCTCTGCATATTACAGAAAAATTAACAAACTAAAACATTATTTGAACGTTCACAAATTGCAAGTCATAACATTTCAGTAAGAAAGAGAAAACTTACAACTGATTTCAAACATTCGGTTACTGAAAACTTCTTATTACGTGCTATATTAATTATGACAAATATCTGTTTCATTTTTTCTGGTTAACATTAACGAAATGCGGTTTCGTATAATTAGTCACTAAGTTGTTTTGAAATGGTTCTCTTCTGTACTATGTAACTCATCAGTTATCTGTGTCGTTTTGTAATAAATATTTATGTTGCAAAGTCTTAATTTAAATAAAAATATTTTGGTCATATTATTTTTCCTTCTTGTCATAATTAAGATAAATATTTAATATTTTCAAATAACACATAAGTCGAATATTTAGTTCAAAGTCTAAATTTTTGTGAAGCCTTGTGATGAAAACAAACATTTAGTAAGCTTGCATTAAATTTTTTTCCACTCTCCATAAGAAATAATATTGATCTTAATTTAGAAAATATAGTTATGATATATTTCTTAAATTATGATTTACCAGATCATAAACAAATGTTTATCGTATCGTACTTTACGACATGTACCATACTTTATGGTATCTCACTTTATTGTACTTCACTATATGTACCAAACTTTATATACTTTACTTTAAAAACAGTTCTTTCTTTGGATTTGGATGTGGTCCATTAGTTAGCGTATTGGAGAGCGTTATAAAAATCGCAGTCAGATTCTCTATTTTAAGTAAAAGCAGCTTCTTTTTTGGACGGGGGCGATGGCGATTAGTTGTCATCATTCCTAGGCAATTATGACTGGTACAGTTGGTTTATTCCCCCTGAGATAATTATGCTTGGTCCAGTTGGTTTTATCCCTCTGAGATAATTATGCTTGGTCCAGTTGGTTTCATCCCTCTGAGATAATTATGCTTGGTCCAGTTGGTTTTATCCCTCTGATATAATTATGCCTGGTCAAGTTGGTTTTATCCCTCTGAGATAATTATGCCTGATCCAGCTGGTTCTATCCCTTCGAGATAAGTATGTCTGGTCCGGTTGGTTTTATCTCTTCAAGATAGTTATGGCTGATCTAGTTGGTGTTATCCCTCTGAGATAATTATGCCTGGTCAAGTTGGTTTTATCCCTCTGATACAATTATGTTTGGTCCAGTTGGTTCTATCTGTTCAAGATAATTATGCCTCGTTGAGAGTGGTATTTCGCTTGGATAATTTGGTGAACTGAAACTAAATATTTTTTCTAGCTTTGCTTAATGTTACTTAAAAAATGCAGAGAAAGAAGCAATTAAAAATAAAATATTGGAATAAGATTTATATACATCTGATATCTTTGTTGCACCAAACATGCTCGTTCTTTCAGCTGTGGAGACGTTATAATGTGATGGTCAATCACAATATTCGTTGGTGAAGTAGTTGGTGGTGGGTGGTGATGACTTGGCGCCTTCTCTCTAATATTACACTGCAAAATTATTGACGACTAGCGCAGATAGCCCTCGTGTAGATTTACGCGAAATCCCCCCCCCCAAAACCACGAAGATGATTGCTTTCTTCCTGCCATCTAGTGAGATGTCTTGAAAGTAAATATACAGAAAGTTGAATTAAAATTGTTGCTAAACAGTAGTAAAATAGTATAAATAAAACAGAAGAAGATAGCATACAGATTTAGATATATGTCCGATCAAATTCTTATCCACTCTATCGTACATTATGCTCTACCGATGATTAGGATGTTTACTATGCTGCTATGTAAAACTGAAAAGGCACAATAAACCTACTTGAGACCTTGGTATATGCTCCAGCAACACCCAAGACCTTGTTTAAATCTCACAAGCCTCAACATCATCTCAACATATGAACAGTTCTTCCAAGGCAAATAAATAAGCTGACTCTCTGATGTGCATTTGATAAACAAGAAATGCATGCCTACAACTTAAAGTATATGAAAGAATATTTTAACAGAATCACCCTAATAAAGAACAAAATTTTCCTAAATAATATAGATATGAATATAACGTTTCTGAAGTGACAAACAGCACGATTAAAGTACACCTGTCATCTATACACGATTTCCAAAATGTTCACACAAATTGGTGTTTCGTAAATAGTAATGATATATCTTTCAGTACATTTAACATTGATTCAAAATTACTTGGTGTTTGAGTAGCTTACACGGTTGATTTTCAGCCTTCGTATCTCACGACAACATGTGGGAGTTAACCGTCTTGCTTTTTAATATTTACGTAATACACTATTGTATTTATCAGAAAATAGTTTAATGATTTTAGGTTTAATGATGGTAGGTGGCGCCAGTAAACATAATAAATAGCGCTTCAGCACAGATACCAACAAATCAGGTGATAGGACTTTAGGACTACTGCTTTCTTTTGTGGTTGTGTAAGATAAACAGTGTGTGCTGTGCGTTGCATGGTTACCAAAGCAGCTCCTTGATTGGAAGATGAATGTGACTGAAAGGGTTCCGCATCCCTTATTTTTTGAGGTAACGAGCAAAATTTTCCTTGAAGAGATATCCAGAAGGTATCGTATGATAACTGCCCAATTAATGCAACTTAGGATTGCTGGTGCTAGTAGTTGTAATAACTAAACTATTAACAGTTTGTTGAAGAGTTTTATCAAGGGTAAGCGTCAGAGACTTTTCACAAGAATCACTTGTTTAGCTCAGTGGTGAGAACTCATCAGAAGTTATTGCACAGTAGTAGTTAGGCCTGTTAAATTATATCTTCAGAGGTATTGTTGTTGTGAATTAAGCACAAAGCTACACAAAGGGCTATCTGTGCTCTGCCCACCACGGGTATCGAAACCCGGATTTTAGCTTTGTAAGTCCGCAGACATACCGCCGAGCCACTGGGGGGCTCTTCATAGGTAGTGATAAAATTGTGTTTAGTAGCATGTATTGTATATACCATAATAACAACATGAATATTAATCCTCATTTAGGAGAACTGTAACTGAAAATCTTAGTACAGCAGAATTATTATGGTAATTATTGCATGAAAAGTACGTGTTGACTTTGAAGACTGACAGGTCAGATGACATTACTAGTAACCTGCTAGTGTGTGTGACAACATGGAAGGAAAATAATTGGTATTTCTATATAAATAACTATAGTAGAAAACTACTCGTCAATACTAAACAACACATACGGATAAGTTACATATGAACAAAAATAAATGATCTGATATGTACTGTATAACATTGACTATGATTAGTGGCCTATGTGGTATATTTTGAAGATATAGTACCTTGTTTTCATTAATACTGGTGAGAGAATGTTGGAATTTTAACAGTGAAAACTTTAGCAGGAAGTGAATTTTCATGAAAGGGGACGCGCACACAACGTCTGAGATAAAATAGTTTGTGGTTATGATAGAATGAGATTGAAATATTTAGTAAAGCACAGATCTTTTAAAAACATATCATTAACGCTCTTTCAACAAGCTGCAGTAAAAAATTCATGAAAATGCGGGTTTTTGGTTTATTATGTGCAGGTAGAAAGGAATATGTGCACTGTCAAACTTTTTTTAAATTATGCGAAAGCTAGCTTAAACATTTAACTAGAAAATATTTTAACAGTTGACTCATTCTAATGGTGAAAAGTAAGGGTTGGTTTCTCTTAACTTCAACCAGCTCATATGGGCAGGAACTGTTTATGAAGTCTCGATATCATTGTTTTCCTGCTGTTTATATAACAGCCAGGAGGTAATGTTTGACCTCCTTTCTCCTTGGAATTGGAGCTACAACAGCAGTGTCCGTCAATAGTAAAACAGTTAACAAGAATGGTGAACACGTAGGTTGCACTAATCACTCTTCATAAGTACAATGTTTTCAGCAAAGTACAGAACGTAAGATTTAAATAGTCTGTTAAACATTCTCGAACAGTAAACACTTTAACCTGTTCAGTGCCATAGACGAGATAATTCGTTCAAGCCGATCGGTAACGCAGTGCTGTGAACGAGTTAATTCGTTCTCAATAATACCTAACTTCAAGCTAGATGTCAGCACCATACATGCATTTTACCTACTTACAGACTGTTTCACTTTCGATCCAAAATGGCGTCACGGAAAAAGCTACAAAATGAAGAAGCATTAGAGTCGTATTTTGAACTTGGTTCGGAGTTACCGTAGCAGCTGAAATACTTTGCAGTCAACAGGCTAAACATTTGTTTTTGAATCAATAAAAATCATTCTTTCTTAGAATTATTTTATAACATCCTTACTAAATCTTCTACTGATCTACAAACTTTATTCTAAAGTTGTTTTAGTTTTATCTGTATGTACCAGAGATGTAAGCTAAGCATGAATTGTATTTAATAACGAATACATCAATACTTAAAACAAAACAAACGCAAAAATGAAGAGTTCTCTTGTTGTATTTTCAGTACATTATTTATAGGCCATATGAAGAAATGTATCACAAGGAACAGCACAGTAATAGCATGTTTATAATCACTGCTACTGTTTTGTTAAAAACACAGAACAAATCTTATCAGACTATTTCTTTTATATGTTAAATTAGTTGTGAGGACACGAATTTGTTGATTACAGAGCCTCTAATAATGATCGAGCAACAGAAACAAATTAAATAAAATTATTGTCAGTGTGACCCTCAATTCCTTTGTTGGAAATTATCTTACAAAGAAAATAAATAATTTCACACACCTGTTTTGCTTGATTTTTTTCAGGTTTTCTGCGGTGAATGTCGTAAAAGGAACAATGTAAGATCGCACATTGTGACGTAATACGTAAGAGGAACAATGTAAGGTCGCACATTTTGACGTTATTCGTGGTTGCTTCTGACAGCGAGTGAACGGTATATAAATCAACAGTTTAAAGATTACCACAAAGTAGTGGCTAATAATAAAGTTATATCGTGTATAAGAGCCAAAACCAGATGTTTGTTCACGACTTCATCGCAACGCTTCTTACAAACATAGATCTGTAAGTCAATACAACCATTATTATAGTTACTAATTCGATACCAGATTACAATCAAGAGAAGGTTTTACATTTCACCTGAATTACACCTTAAACCTACACTAGGCTAAAGAAAAAGGTTAAATTCCTGTAATGGGTTTAATTTTAATTTTAAATTGGAAATCAAATGATAGGATAACAAGCTGAATACACTTACTGTCTTAAGCGACCACTCTTATATGAATGGCGAAATTGGCTCTAACTGTTATAACGTTTACATAAGTTAAAATGCGAGACATATCCTGATACTCTTGGTTCTCCAGCCTCTAAGTAGTAAGTTATGCTCGGGTCAAACATACTTCCGAGCTTATAAAAGAGATCCGACCATATGATGAAACTATCTCTATTTACACATTTACACTGCACAGTATTGCCATTTTTGTAATGTTAAAACCAAAATTATTTTAGTGAGCAATAATCTTTTGAGCAATTGTAATATATATGTTATATATATATATATATATATATATATATTTAATGGGAAAAGTCACATATATTGTTAATTTAATTAGGGTAACGTGTAGAGTTATGAGCCGTGTTAAAATACTAATCAACTTTGTCTTTCATATACTGGTCAACATGCACTTTAATAAGCTGTGGTGATATAGTCGGTCTTACTAGTCAGTTGATTTCGGTTCCCCGCTGGTACAGCATTAAGTCCACTGATTTACAATACTAAAATCAGGGGCTCGATTCCCCTCGGTGGACTCAGCAGATAGCCCAATGTGGCTTTGCTGTACGAAAAGACACACACACGGTTGATTTCAATCGCGAGAACAATTTATATGGTTCTGTTATCTGCTGCCATCTATTGGGATATAAAAGAAAATGTAATAAGGGCTTGTGATTTTTGTTTTATAATCATAAATGCTTTTATTATTATGATTGCATTTACAACTAAGCATTTTAATAAGTACAGTTAGTATAAATGTCGTATCTAAACTTTGGATGAATATTTTTACGATTCGTGGAACATTTATTAAGAGCCAATGAGTCTCAGAAAGATATGTTCGCAAAAACAATTTGCAGTGATCCACGTTTTAAAAATATATTGCGTTTGTATTCAAGAGCCTACCCCTTACTATCTATAACATAAAATTCAACTACAGCACGATTTAAATCGAAAACAATAAGCTTGTTTATTTAAATTTATAATAAACATATAATAGACAATAGATATGGTATACAAGGTATGCCTGGAAAGTATAAAAATAAACTTAATTATTAGCTACAAAATTGTTAACACCAACGTTTCTGTTGCCCTTAATATGACGCGATGTATTAGTTTCAGATATAGAAAATAAATTTGTTTCTGAGGAAGAAGTTTCATGTTTCTATTTTGAAAAACTGAGAAGTTCCTGATAGAAGCAACAATACTCTCACTAATTAATTCTCATGAGCGGATCCAAAAGAAGATGAGTTATCAGACGATTCCAGAAAGAAACGAATTATTTTTCACTGTATGTCTTGAGGGATTAAGATGTAACGAAACATAATGAGATACACGGTGCCAGCAGTGACTCCAAACCGATTCTCAATCTGCTAAGTAGATAGATGGCGCTGCTAATTCAAGTGCAAAGAAACAGAGAAGCACACTGACAGTTTTACAGGTTTCGTAAGGTTCATGGCAAGTGAGGTAATCTGAGTTGTTAAAGTAAATAAAGTATTTGACACATAACGGACAGGAAAACAAATAAAACTATAAGAAATCATTCCAACGGAATATCTTTAATGTCTAAAATATAAAATATCTTTCTCGTCTTTGCGGCTGTGACTTTAAAATTGTACTTCCCTCGTGCAGTTGGTAGACTCATTTGTAGTAGGGTAGATTTGGGATTTAAATCTTATACGTAAGTAAAGCAAAAACTAAAAATATCACACACATAAAACACAAAGCTGTCACGCAGCCTTATGATTAGGCTAAGGACCAGTCTTTTTTTTAAAAAGAAGAACATGCCTTATTAGAATGTGTGTTGGAAAGAAAACTACTTTAGTTTATCTGATAAAGCAATCTTTCGTATTAAAAGACACCAAAAGTGCAATTGTACAAACAACCAAATAGTGGATTATTACTTTGCTTTGTACTTATTTCATTAAAAATAATACATAACTAACAGAAAGGTAACAGTCAAAATATTACAATGCTTTATATGGACAACGTGCTTATGATAGACTTTCTTCAACCGTTGTCCCCGGTGTGACAGAGGTACAACCTCGGATTTACAAAGCTAAAATCAGGGTTCGATTGTCTTTAGTGGACTTAGCAGATAGCTTAAAAAACACCCACTTCGACCGTTTCTGGTTTGTTTTGAATTTTGCGCAGAGCTACACGAGGACTATCTGCGCTAGCCGTCCCTAATTGAGTAGTGTAATGATAGAGGGAAGGCAGCTAGTCATCACCGCCCACCTCCAACTCTTGGGCTACTCTTTTACCAACGAATAGGGGGATTGACCGAACTTTATAACGCTCCCACGGCTGAAAGAGCGAGCATGTTTGGTGCGACGGGGATTCGAGACCGTTTATGTTCACACTTTGTTACATTCATTATTTGCTTTTGAAAAATTGTCGAAAAGTCTCATTGAGTAATTACTTACGTAGAAGTTTTGATTAAACAAAATATCTGAGATCAGCTAAGTCTTCAAAAAGACTACGTTGATAAAAAGTAATATGAATTGTGTGACAATGGGATCGTGTACTATTCTCTTGCCAAATGGATTTCGTGGAATGATCATGATTTCTTTATCATGACTTCACCAAGTTTACACACACGAAATATTTAATATTCTTCTACGGTTATTACAGAATATATCACCCACAGTTTACGTCTTTCTAGAGTAATTCATGTCAATATTTTATTGTTAGGTTCTCTTTTATTTTCGGGCCAAGTCGAACAATTCGTTAAGTTATTAGTGACACAGACATTACACAATGTACATTATTTTTATGTACGTTTTCTCACTTCTATTTCTAGAAACATTCGCTGTGAGTAACGATTTGTTATGAATAGACAGTCAGTGCAAATCGTTCCTTTGGAAATTGAATGCGAAATAATTAATAATGGTATCAAACATGAAAGAACCACAGACGAATTCCTGTACATTGTTTATAAGTAAAGTTTTTAGATTACGTTTGAAAGTGAAAGTATGGTAAAAAAAGTAAGTTTTACGTTCACTTTCGTTGAGTAATTATGTGATTTAACTTACTGACGTTTAAATTCATTTTAGGTGAGAAATAGTCGTGACGATAAATACTAGACAAATATTCATTCGTTTTATCCGTTTAAGGTTTTACAAGCTATTATGTCCAGATATATGGAACAAAACAAATGTATAAATGTGCTGTATATGCCATATATTATTGTATAGGGTCTTTCACTGTTTTTTGGTGATTTCCCAAAACGGAAGTTGGTTTAATGACTTCCACCTGGTTCCAGTAAGACGAATGAAATCACTTAGGTTTTGTTTACTGATAATCGATATAACGTGCAACCATAAATTTTACGAAAATTCTGAATTGCTCTGCAAATAAAGTTACGCTATATTTTCCGAATAATGAATATCTGAATTAATGGTAACTGTTTATGACATTTTCTATTTTGGTTATTGAGAGTGTTCGTTTTAAAGCTTCTGTCTACAATCCATGCAACGTTCTTAAAAACGAAGCTTTTACATTTCACTTATGGTAGCTGAAACACTGTTAGCACAGGTTTGATGTTTGTAACGTTATCGTGATGTGAGTGTAAAAAGCACCTATATTCTATTTTTCAAGTCAAAATGTTCTCATGGAAATCCAATGTATTTAGTCACACCATTTCTTCCTTTCTATTATTTCTACTAAAGAATATTCAGAGTAAATAAACCCACAAACATACCAACATAACATGATATACGAACACAACATAAAATACCATTACAAACAGAGCCACATACACGAACTGATATAAACCTTCAATAATTACGCTCATTCTTGAACAAGTTGAACGAGGTTTCTTGTCACTTACTCTGAGATTCAAACAGCTGAGTACATAACATTAAACAATGTTTCATATACACACCATAATCAAGAGTTTTAAATGGTTTTACCCATTTTTATTGGTTGTTATATGTAAACATATGGTAGCAGCTGATTTAATTGGTGAAACATTAGAAGTAAAACATGAAACATAACAAATTCTTATTAATGTTGAAAAACATGTTGCTTTAGAATCGTTTTATTTTCTTCATGCACAAGAGCGAGTGCATGAGAAATATATATTTTGTTAAAAACTTAGAATTATAAGAACATAGTCAGAGAAGACGAGTCGTCACTTTGTATTATCTCATAATTCAGCGTTACTGTAAACAATTTTCCTATAGTTTTCTTTCATTCTTCATATGGATCTCTTTAATTTTGAGATATTTATAAAAGTCTGGGTAGAAAAGTTTTCGAAACACGTACAAGAGGTTTAATCGATAACTGCATGCGTCTAACTGTGTTTACTTTGCACATTTTTATGTATCAAAGTAATATTAAATAAAACATACGGAGTAAATTATTTTTCATGTTTTACTTTTTAATGAATTAAACATAAACATGCGTTATAAATTTGACTTTCTAAAGGCTTAACTCTAGTGGTACCGGCTACAGACGACAATAATATTTCTGTGTTGTCCTACATATTGATATAAAACGTGTTTAACGGTATTTGTAGCTTTTGAGTTGAAAGTAAAGGAAACACAGTCTTATATATATATATATATACATATTTTAGTTTATACAAAAAAATATTTACCTATCTCGCCTTCTTCTAACACTAGGTGTCTCTTCCTTTGATACAAATTAACTTTAGTGAGTGTCATACGACCTTAAAAAATTAACGTCTTGTTATTGTTTAGACCAAAGTGTATAGTAGTCAACATACGGACTGTGTATTTACAAATCCGTATATTTCGACCAAAGAAAAAGAAATCGTCGTACACACATTCCACATCGTCGTGTGGAAGTAGCAGTGATATTCGAATATTTATTTAGAGAAGAATGGTACAAAAGTTAAAAATGGGTTCTTTTGAATAGGTGCATTTCCTCTAGTTACAAATTAGAGACGACTGACATGGATAGTCCTTCAACCTGAGCGCTTTGGAAAGATAGACGTTTCTTATTCTTCAGGGGCAAACTGAGAAATGCCCTTGTAGAAGGAAGGTGCACCTTTGGAAAGCGTTCGGGTTATAGGGTTTTTAATTCATTTCTATCAAGACTTCTTGAACCTATGTGTTTTTCTAACATCGTGGATAGCCCTTTTGCAGCCTTACAGGAGAATTAGAACACGATCAACTGTAAATGAATCACGTGTAAAGAAAACAGTTAGAAAAATTTAAATATTGAATTAAATTGTTCATATAACAGATCGAAGTGTAAACTCTTATCTGACTGAGCAGTGGGATATGACTGTCACACCATCACTCTTATAGTGAGTTCACATACCCAAAACATAAATAATGCTTTTTCCACAATGTTCCTCGAACCATAAATTTTCGGATTCACAGTCCAAGTACACCAGTAAATATCACAATGGCTTCGAACCGTCACGTGTCTTCTGATTCTGACTGAAATTAAGCCGAAAGATTTAAAAGTAGCTCAGATAAACCAGAGATTTCCGTATCGGGGCAGATGTAATGTAATTGTAGGATATCAGAAGATTGAATTGATTAATTTTGAAATAAGAAAGTTACATAACCAATCTCGATTTCCATCACGTAAAATATATGCTTGGTTTCTTCGTTTAAACCGGTACAGTAAGCTTTGTTTCTGCTGTCAGAACTAGTCTATGGTAGGATATTAATCAAATACTGTCCATTTGAAATCTATTTTTTTTTTCAACTTGCTCGCCTTTGTTCACCCTACGATTTCTCTTAATAGCGTTTGATCAAAAAATATAGCACTAACTGTCTGACGAAGTCGCATATCAACGACAACCCCAGTGTTTGAGGTAGAGACAGTCACTCAGAACATTAAGAACATTAATATTTATCCACAGGTGGTGGTTTCCCCATCTGTTATGCTGATGAATCTCAAATACAGCAAGCGACATTTTAAGATACACGCATTCTCCTTCCGTGTGATATTGGTTCACTTTGTTTGTTTGTTTTTGAATTTTGCACAAAGCTACTCGAGGGCTATCTGTGCTAGCCGTCCCTAGTTTAGCAGTGTAAGACTAGAGGGAAAGCAGCTAGTCATCACCACCCACCACCAACTCTTGGGCTACTTTTTTACCAACGAATAGTGGGATTGACCGTCACATTATAACGCCCCCACGGCTGAAAGGGCGAGCATATTTGGCGCGACCGGGATGCAAACCCGTGACCCTCAGATTACGAGTCGGACGCCTTAATATGCTTGGCCATGCCAGGCCATAATTATTTTCCAAACAAGTGTGTGTTTGTGTGTTTTTCTAATAGCAAAGCCATATAGGGCTATCTGCTCAGCCCACCGAGGGGAATCGAACCCCTGATTTTAGCGTTGTAAATCCGGAGACATACCGCTGTACTAGCGGGGGGCTGTGATATTGGAAGAAAAAGAATCACAAGCTTTAAAAACTATGAGTTGTAAAAGTTAATTACATGAATGTTTTGATTTGGTCGTTTTTAAATCATATACAAAATCCGGATGGAAATGCTAATTACGAACATTTTTATATTTAGTTCACTGCTGTGTGATGAGATTATAGTAATTTTTACATTGTAATTAAATAAACGTAACTGTAGCTAACTAAGCAAAAATATAATAGAAAAGACAACACAACTATATATATCTAACCAACTTTTACCGTATACGTTCATAATGATACAAAAAAGTGAGATTTCTTGTTATGTGAACTTGTTTACAAACTATGACGATAAAAGGAATGATTTTGTTTTTTCTTAAATATATTTCAGTTTAAAACGGTACTTCGTTGGCTAAAAATGTTCTATATTTCCGGATTAGTAAAAAAAAATTCCTCATAGTTTAATTGGTACAAAAATTTTACGACAGTAGATGCGGTACCAACCCATTGGAAAAAAAAGAAGACTACTCACTTGGGATATATTTAAAAGAGGAACGGTGAAGACAAAAGTTATGTCTTTACGAGTTCTTCTTTTGTTTGTTAATTAGGACAAAAGTTCTGTATTAGGAGTTCTTCTTTTCTTTGTTGTTTTGGACAAAAGTTCTTTATTTATGAGTTTTTCTTTTATTTGTTAATGAGGACAAAAGTTCTGTATTTATGAGTTCTTTTTTTGTTTGTTAATTAGGACAAACGTTCTGTATTAGGAGTTCTTCTTTTGTTTGTTAATGAGGACAAAAGTTCTGTATTTATGAGTTCTTCTTTTGTTTGTTTATTAGGACAAAAGTTCTGTATTTATGAGTTCTTCTTTTGTTTGTTAATGAGGACAAAAGTTCTGTATTTATGAGTTATTCTTTTGTTTGTTAATGAGGACAAAAGTTCTGTATTTATGAGTTCTTCTTTTGTTTGTTAATGAGGACAAAAGTTCTGTATTTATGAGTTCTTCTTTTGTTTGTTAATTAGGACAAAAGTTCTGTATTTATGAGTTCTTCTTTTGCTCGTTAATTAGGACAAACGTTCTGTATTTATGAGTTTTTCTTTTGTTTGTTAATGAGGACAAAAGTTCTGTATTTATGAGTTCTTCTTTTGTTTGTTTATTAGGACAAAAGTTCTGTATTTATGAGTTTTTCTTTTGTTTGTTAATTAGGACAAAAGTTCTGTATTTATGAGTTCTTCTTTTGCTCGTTAATTAGGACAAACGTTCTGTATTTATGAGTTTTTCTTTTGTTTGTTAATGAGGACAAAAGTTCTGTATTTATGAGTTCTTCTTTTGCTCGTTAATTAGGACAAACGTTCTGTATTTATGAGTTTTTCTTTTGTTTGTTAATGAGGACAAAAGTTCTGTATTTATGAGTTCTTCTTTTGTTTGTTTATTAGGACAAAAGTTCTGTATTTATGAGTTTTTCTTTGTTTGTTAATTAGGACAAAAGTTCTGTATTTATGAGTTCTTCTTTTGCTCGTTAATTAGGACAAACGTTCTGTATTTATGAGTTTTTCTTTTGTTTGTTAATGAGGACAAAAGTTTTGTATTTATGAGTTCTTCTTTTGTTTGTTTATTAGGACAAAAGTTCTGTATTTATGAGTTCTTCTTTTGTTTGTTTATTAGGACAAAAGTTCAGTATTTATGAGTTCTTCTTTTGTTTGTTAATTAGGACAAACGTTCTGTATTTATGAGTTTTTCTTTTGTTTGTTAATGAGGACAAAAGTTCTGTATTTATGAGTTCTTCTTTTGTTTGTTAATTAGGACAAAAGTTCTGTATTTATGAGTTTTTCTTTTGTTTGTTAATGAGGACAAAAGTTCTGTATTTATGAGTTCTTCTTTTGTTTGTTTATTAGGACAAAAGTTCTGTATTTATGAGTTCTTCTTTTGTTTGTTAATTAGGACAAAAGTTCTGTATTTATGAGTTCTTCTTTTGTTTGTTTATTAGGACAAAAGTTCTGTATTTATGAGTTCTTCTTTGTTTGTTAATGAGAACAAAAGTTCTGTATTTATGAGTTCTTCTTTTGTTTGTTAATGAGGACAAAAGTTCTGTATTTATGAGTTCTTCTTTTGTTTGTTTATTAGGACAAAAGTTCTGTATTTATGAGTTCTTCTTTGTTTGTTTATTAGGACAAAAGTTCTGTATTTATGAGTTCTTCTTTTGTTTGTTAATTAGGACAAAAGTTCTGTATTTATGAGTTCTTCTTTTGCTCGTTAATTAGGACAAACGTTCTGTATTTATGAGTTTTTCTTTTGTTTGTTAATGAGGACAAAAGTTCTGTATTTATGAGTTCTTCTTTTGTTTGTTTATTAGGACAAAAGTTCTGTATTTATGAGTTCTTCTTTGTTTGTTAATTAGGACAAAAGTTCTGTATTTATGAGTTCTTCTTTTGTTTGTTTATTAGGACAAAAGTTCTGTATTTATGAGTTCTTCTTTTGTTTGTTAATGAGAACAAAAGTTCTGTATTTATGAGTTCTTCTTTTGTTTGTTAATGAGGACAAAAGTTCTGTATTTATGAGTTCTTCTTTTGTTTGTTTATTAGGACAAAAGTTCTGTATTTATGAGTTCTTCTTTTGTTTGTTTATTAGGACAAAAGTTCTGTATTTATGAGTTCTTCTTTTGTTTGTTAATGAGGACAAAAGTTCTGTATTTATGAGTTCTTCTTTTGTTTGTTAATTAGGACAAAAGTTCTGTATTTATGAGTTCTTCTTTTGTTTGTTTATTAGGACAAAAGTTCTGTATTTATGAGTTCTTCTTTTGTTTGTTAATGAGAACAAAAGTTCTGTATTTATGAGTTCTTCTTTTGTTTGTTAATGAGGACAAAAGTTCTGTATTTATGAGTTCTTCTTTTGTTTGTTTATTAGGACAAAAGTTTTGTATTTATGAGTTCTTCTTTTGTTTGTTTATTAGGACAAAAGTTCTGTATTTATGAGTTCTTCTTTTGTTTGTTTATTAGGACAAAAGTTCTGTATTTATGAGTTCTTCTTTTGTTTGTTAATGAGGACAAAAGTTCTGTATTTATGAGTTCTTCTTTTGTTTGTTAATGAGGACAAAAGTTCTGTATTTATGAGTTCTTCTTTTGTTTGTTTATTAGTACAAAAGTTCTGTATTTATGAGTTCTTCTTTTGTTTGTTAATTAGGACAAAAGTTCTGTCTTTAGGATTTCTTCATTTTTTCGTTAAGGTAAAAATCCTGTTTTATGAGTTCTTCTTTTTTTCGTTAATTAGGACATTGGAAAAAAATGTTCCATATTTCCTGAGTTAGTAAAAAAAAATTCCTCGTGGTTTAATAGGTACAAAAACCATGTACCTATTTCTGTATAAGTTCTGTATTTATGAATTCTTCTTTTTTTTGATAATTAGGACAAAGTTTTGTCTTTATGAGTTCTTTTGTTTGCTAATTTGGAACAGTTAGTATATTACTTATCACTGAAAAATCTTTACTCACAGCTGTTTAGATTATATGTGACAGGCGCAATGAAAGTGTAATAGTCGACAACACCTTTCGCATTTGATTGGACGATATATTTAAATATATGAATTCCGAATATGACGTTCTTAACCTCTACAGCATAGCTTCTACCTTCTAATTAAAAATAGCGTAAATGAAATAACACTGCATCTCAGAAAACTAATAGAATAAATTATAATGAAAACATTCAGGCACTAAATTCCATATTACGTTTTGTTTTTTAGATTTCACAAACTATACATTCGTACAAACGTTTAATAATTATCTACTTTACTGTACGTTTAAGCAGTAATTTTATTTTGTAAAACCCAAACGTATACTTATCATGATAGAAACTGTTCGAAATTTGAAAACAGAGAGCTCCAATGCTTACACATTCACATTAAATAATTATTATCTTATTAAGTTTTAAAAGCAGACTGGCAACTTGAAGGCACATTTCCCACATCAAAACGAAAGAAAACAGAAATACGTTTACTGGATATTAGTAACATAGTTTATATTCTCTTTCTAATGTAATTTAATCGCTAATACTCTACTATTGACACTGTACATTTCTCACGATTCATGAAACGAAAAATTAGATGACCCACTCTGGCAGGCTGAATGAACACAACACTTTTAGAATATAACAAAGAAAAAACTTTAACCTAAATTATAAATGTTGGAGACATTATGGTAAGATAAACATTTCGACAAACTATGTACTTTACGAAATTTTAATCGCAAAATACAGATCAACTTGACCATTAAAAAAGTATTCCATGAACACACATTGTAGAGACAACACTTACAAGCATGTAACACCAAAACAAGTAAAGCGTGCGATTCGTAATCTGACGTTAGCGGGTTCGAAACCCCGTCGCACCAAACAAACTTTCCTAAATGTGAATTTCTTTCGTAGGTTTATTTTGTTAGATTACATCACATTTTTAAATTTACATAATCTCTTACTTATTTAAATCTCGATAAATTACAATACTGCTTCTCTGTGTATTTTCATCCGAACTGCTACATTAGTGCCATCTCTTGATTAAAATGATTCTATATATGACATTTTATTAATAAAAACATATTTTAGTCTTGGAAAAGAGTTATTGTAATTTTAGATCAACGTTAAGCCTAAGTTCAATACTAAATAATGCCATTTACTATAAACAGTTTTATAATACTGTTGATTAACTATGACGCCGACATTTCTTTTCTATGTGGTTTTTCGCTAATTTGCATAATAATTATATTTTCTCACACATTTGCACACCTACGTGGATAAGTAATACCTAGGTGCACACCTTCAGTGTGAGTGCAACTTCTCGGTGTTTAGGTTCTCTTTTCTTGGTGTTATGGGGGTTACTCTTCTTTACTTTGTAGTTTCTCACTATATTTCTCATTCAAAAGATGTGCACACACGTCGATAAGTAATAATACCTCATGTTGTATGTGTGCAAAATTTTAAGTTTCTAGGTTCTTTTCTCTTGGAGTTATGGGGGATCACACACAAACCCAAAGCCTCGGACTTTTATTATTGTGGGTCAGTTTGTTGCTACATGACAACACTTTAAAATATGTGTTTTACAATTCACGGATTAATCATTTGATTAATTAATTCATTAAAATCGATAAATATACAACATTCAAACATAAATTCAGTAAAACAAAATTAACGCAAGGATAGAAAGATAGTAAATGAAAACAACATGTGTAATATGTTGTAATATGTTTCGAAATTCGAAACAAACCAAACCAAACTGCATGGACATTTGCTCCAACTGAAGAGAGTGGCATTAATGTTATAGATTCATGTTGATTTTCTAAATAAATGACAAAACCTAAGCCCTGAAACAGACGTTAGAAATGTTCGTTTACAGAAACTAAGCAAAAGGTAAATAGCATAGATTGCAATGTTTATGTTTTTTTAATAACATTCTATGGGACATGATAAACACTAGCCTTCTACTATGTAAACATTTTTTTGAAATGACAGTAGATAAATCTAGTACATAAGAACACAAATTCTCTCACACAACTGTTTTTATTGGCAACACAAGAACACTAACTATTTTTACACATCTATTTTTAGTAACAACATAATAACACAAAATATACTTACAATGTTGTTTTAGTTACAACATTAGAACACAAAATGTACTTACAATATTGTCCTTAGTTAGAACACAGGAACACAAAATGTACTTACACTACTGTGTTAATAACAACACAAAAACATAGACAACTGTGTTACTAATAACACAAGAACACAAAATGCACTTACGATATTGTTTTAGTGACAACATAAGAACACAAAATGTACTCATACTACTGTTTTCAATGACAACACAATAATACAAAATGTACTTACACTACTATGTTAATAACAACACAAATACACAAAATGTACTTACACTACTGTGTTGCTGTTAACACAAGAACACAAAATCTACTTCTAATATTGTTTTAGTTACAACATAAGAACACATTAATCTTCATTAGAAAATTTATAAATACATATATATATATATGTTAAACATTATTATCATATCAGAATAAATGCTGTAGCTTTTTAGTGTAACGTTATATGATAATTGTTTTTCTTGTATCTGTCATGAGTCAGTCTCTTTTGAGTACACAGAGATACTGATAAATGTTAAAATGAGCCATAATTTTTCAGTCTCTTTTGAGTACACAGAAATACTGATAAATGTTAAAATGAGCCATATTTTCTCAGTCTCTTTTGAGTACACAGAGGTACTGATAAATGTTAAAATGAGCAATATTTTCTCAGTCTCTTTTGAGTACACAGAGATACTAATAAATGTTACAATGAGCCATATTTTCTCAGTCTCTTTTGAGTACACAGAGATACTGATAAATGTTAAAATGAGCCATATTTTCTCAGTCTCTTTTGAGTACACAGAGGTACTGATAAATGTTAAAATGAGCCATATTTTCTCAGTCTCTTTTGAGTACACAGAGGTACTGATAAATGTTAAAATGAGCAATATTTTCTCAGTCTCTTTTGAGTACACAGAGGTACTGATAAATGTTAAAATGAGCCATATTTTCTCAGTCTATTTTGAGTACACAGAGGTACTGATAAATGTTAAAATGAGCAATATTTTCTCAGTCTCTTTTGAGTACACAGAGATACTGATAAATGTTACAATGAGCCATATTTTCTAGCCCAGAGCTGAAAGCAGCAAATGTACTATGTAGTCAGATGATCAACATATTAGTTACCTGTTAGATTTATAGATTCATTTTTATAATAGCTAAATATGTCTGGAGTGCTCAGTGTGCCATAAGGAAATAAACCTAGGAGAGCGGGAAAGATAGAACGCTATAAAGAGGCACAATATGGCTTTAGCATATTTTCTCACAGGCCATGACATAGCCTGTTGTTATGACGTCAATGAGGTTTTCCATGGAGGTTGTGTCAGATATATAGGAAGGAGACTGTGGTAGATATGTCGGTTCTAAGCGTGAAGTAGTTATTACTGTGAGTACACCGTTGAATATACTGTGTAATTTTTATACTAATATTTTTAACGTAAATTTGTATATTTTATTTGTCGAATCCTAAGTTTTACCTATAAGAAAACCAGACCATCACATTGTCCCTCTAAGAAGTAATGGATAATTATTTTCTCTCGACTGAAATTCTTTTGTAGAGGAAAGGTGGTTACTCTCAAATTCAAACATTTAAATAAAGAAATATTTGGAATCTGTATGACAGTAATTATAGACGTTATTTAATGAAGACACCAGATATTCAACATTTACAAAATTTACCAGTTTTATTTTAAATATTCTAATATGTCCAGAGGATAAATAGAAATAAAGTTAAAACTTGTACAGAAAAGGTCAGGATGACCAGGGTCTCAACGTTAAGTTATATGTTGAACAAAAAGCTGAGTTCTGAATGCATCAGTGCTAATCTTGCAACACCAGATAAACGTAATGTCTAACTCTTCTAGGCTTACTAAAAATGTTAACCCTTATTGACGACGAAATCAATGCTTTTCAAAAACTTAGACATGAAGTTCTTTAGTTTTGGTTTAATTATTGAAGGAGTTTTAAATACCACAACCAGTATTACACATATACTTGATCAATACAAACTGTATGTGAAGTTATTTCGAACGTAGTTATGTGTATACAACACGTGAGGTGAAGCTCACGTGATTCAACAAGAACAAGACAATGTTAGTCTGACTCTTACATCAAACGTTGTCTACACTGGTGCAGACATTTTCATTGAATAACACGAAATTAAATTATCTGTTTTTTTTTCTCAACATTCTGACAAAAAGGTTCGTACTTCAGAAAAGAAACAAACTGATGTAACACTTTTAACAATGATTATCTATCTTTTACTCTTGAATGTGAAAGTTTTCTTGGTTGTGGAAATTCCTGAATATAAACGGTAACAAGAAATAACACATGTATATTGTGGGTTTAAACACTCAAAACCTAACAGTAAATTATTTTCAGTAACTTAAATCCAAATGTCAAAATTTCGGTTTTCTTTTATATTCATTCTAGAAAAATTTTAGATTTTTTTATCGTCTATGTGCAATTAATATAATTTTTAGTAAAAGTATTGATTGATTTACGAATACGTATGTAACTAATATTCATTTTACGTATTTAAATCGCTTTGTTCAATATTTCTACAACATGAAACTATACCACTTTAATAACTATAGTACTGTATTCATATAACATTGTTCCTAATGATAATAATATCACTTTAATAACTATAGTAGTGTATTCATATAACATTGTTCCTAATGATAATAATATCACTTTAATAACTATAGTACTGTATTCATATAACATTGTTCCTAATGATAATAATATCACTTTAATAACTATAGTACTGTATTCATATAACATTGTTCCTAATGATAATAATATCACTTTAATAACTATAGTAGTGTATTTATATAACATTGTTCCTAATGATAATAATATCACTTTAATAACTATAGTAGTGTATTTATATAACATTGTTCCTAATGATAATAATATCACTTTAATAACTATAGTAGTGTATTTATATAACATTGATCCTAATGATAATAATATCACTTTAATAACTATAGTAGTGTATTTATATAACATTGTTCCTAATGATAATAATACCAATTTAATAAATACACTACAATATTTGTATAACATTGTCATTATGATATAATAACCACTTTAGTAACTACAGTACAAAAAATCATGTTAGAATTACTAATCTATATGAATATGTTTCGTCAATAAGCACAATACTGAGTACTGAGAAATAATTCATAACTTGTAAAAAATATGAAAACTATAATTAAAATATCAAAAACAACAACATAAAGAAGTGCTTCTGCTTCAATTTTTACGTGTGTAATTACTATATTTATACTTATATGAAACACAATACATAATGGATATTTAAGTGTATGTATGTAATTACTATATATATAGGTATATATGAAATACATTACATGATGAAATGTGTACTTAAATGTATTCATTACCCTTGTTATTTTGGTTGTGAATAATTAAGTTCATTGGACTGTTTGTATTTCAAACAATAACTTATATATTCATCGCCTTTGAAAAGTATAACAAAATGTTTCCTGAGGTAACACAGGAGCTCAGAAATTGTCATTTCCAGTAAACAGGTAATCTGCTTTACAGGCTTTTTGAAAATATAATTAATTAGCTACTATTATTACGGTTCTAATTTAATAATATAAATAAACCTCCAGAAGCTACAATATAGGGACTGGATTTTCTAATTCTTTGGAATGCTTGAACTCAAATTCTAGTCTCTGGAATTCCATTAAGAATTAGTTTTGAAAATATTGATTAAACATTTTATCCCAATTAAATCAAATATTAATACGAAATATGATCTGTTTAAACATTGAAATACATATAATCACCCGGATTACAGCAAATACGGTTCTATAGGATATAAAACACCCTGACTGTTAGAAACGAACGACAACAGATATGATACAATGTTTTGTTGTAAAAAGGTTTGATGTAGAAAACCCTTATACCGTCCTAAGAATAACATCTATCTTGTAGCTTAGCGTGTATCAAATATAATTAGGAATTATTCAAAACTACTGAGAACATTTCAATATATTTTATTATTGAAAGCAGAATGATATAAAACATGCCCTCTGGTGTTTGACCGAATGAATGAGCCTTTAAACTTTAATTTAATAAGGGCTTTTGAAATGAATTATCACTTACAGATACGTAAAGCAAAGTAAAATGCGTTTCCTTAAATAATTTTTATGAAATAAAACTTTTCACAATAATATTATTATATTAAAATATATTCAAAATTTCTCAATATAATGTTTATATTTAGTGAAATTTAATACAAGAGTGAAGCACGTGATATTATAAGATTATAAATCTTATTTTGAAAATTACATTGGCAGAAAATATGTTTGGCTTTGCATATTCGTGATAAACACCCAAGGAGTATTTATGCTCTCCTAATTTTGAGTTGAGACGCTAAAATAAAGAAAACTAGTTAAGGGCACTCACAATCAACTTCTTGTCTGGCCGAATAGTCACGATCCCAAAACGAAAGGGGTGGTTTGTTTACGACGGCAATTGGAAAGGAATACAAGTACATAGATTCTATTGTCTGTCTGGTTAACCTCGACCAGTTTAGGCCCAACTTGCAGAAAGATGCTTAACACTTAAAAAAGCAAATGGTAACAAAGATGGTTTCGTCTGACAGTTTAGGGTTAAAATATTCATTTGTACGACGCCTCACTTCAGGTTTATGTTTGTCTTAACAGCAGCTAGGTCTGTTATTGATACTCGCAACAACTAGTGTGCTTTAAAACATCAAAGTAATAAGTCATCAAAACCCTGTCCATCAAATATGTGACCCACACTAAAAGAGGTGCATTTCAAACCTTGAAAATAATAAGGTACCAAAATTATATTCCCTTTACATGTGCCCAATGTTAAAATAGGTGCATTTTGAAACCTTAACAGTTAGATGTTGTTGTTTTAAATTAAGCACAAAGCTACACAATAGGCTATATGTTCTCTGCCAACCACGGCTTTAACAGCTAGAAAGCACCAAAAGACTATTCAACTTTACGTGTGTCCAATAAAGTATTAGCTGTATGTTTGTTTTTATTTCGTGCAAAGCTACACGAGGGCTATCTGCACTAGCCGTCCCTAATTTAGCAGTGTAAGAATAAAGGGAATTCAGCTAGTCATCACCACCCACCGCCAACTCTTGGGCTACTCTTTTACCAACGAATAGTGGGATTGACCGTACATTGTAACGCTCCAGGCTGAAAAGACGAACATATTTGGTGCGACAGGGACTCGAACCTATGACCCTCAGATTAAGAGTTGAGCGCCAAACTATGTAGCCCTAACAAAATGCATGATATCATAAGGAGTGAGTTTGATATTGAAAGTGATACAAGTAGCTACAGTAGTCATACTTTACTTATGGGACAAATTACAGATATCTGAATTGTAAGAAGTGGGTGAAAAGAATGGTATCAAAACTGTTGATTCGTTAATTTGTTGAATAGTTAGAAAAGATTAGCAACTGATAAAACTCAGTTGAAGTCTTTAATTGGATGAAAGTTCAAAGTAGAACAGGAAGTAGAAACGGGAGACACGCCCACTATTTGGTGCTTCCATTCCCACTTCCTAATTTTTTATTTAAACATTTTTTTTACCCTTATCTCGTAGTTTTGTATGGCACCAAGTCTCGAGAGTTACTGGGCTGTAGGCATATCCGTCTTCTTAGAGGTATCTATCAATATTTCCTAACTTTTACTGATATCTTTGCTATGAATTTTCTTTCATCTGGTCAGGATAGCAGCCATTTCTTTTGCTAGTTTAATGGCTAAGATTTGTTTCACATATTCAGTATTAGTGTTTCTAGCCTAATCTCTAGGCTTGCAGGAATGCTCTCTTCCCAGGGACCAAAATTTCAGTTTTTCCACTTTTCTCATTTCATTTCCTTGAAGGACATATTTTTAAGATCGCCCTTTTTGAATTACAACTTTAGATAACAATAGATCACACTTAGTTTGGAAACTACTTAACATTTTTATTTTAATGTTCTATGCACTTGAGAAAAGCTGTACCACACTTCTTCGTGTAGGGCACGTGAGTATTAAACACCTACTGCAATGATAGAATTGATTTGTCCAACACAGAACCCTCGAGTTTGACGTGTAGAACTGAAACCTTCGCTTTACAAGATCAGACCATAGTTAAAACCTAGACCTAGATAATATACAAAGCTCAAGTTTCTTTATCTAGCTGATACAGCGAAAGGATGATCACGTGTGCATAAGCAATGCGCATTTTCATGTGGTAACATGGCGGGTTGCTACTTGGCAACTCACAGTGCGTGCTTGTAATCATAGAATATGGTTTCTAGTGTGTTCTTAGCTCATTACTAGTGTTACAAAATTAGTATTGTTATTAATTGCTATTACCAAGGTTATAAGTAAAGCTAATAAAAACACTTTTTTAGCCAAGGTAGCGCAATTCAGTCATGGGCATTTACATTTACACAATGTGAAGGTAGGAAAGAGTCATGTGCGTCCAGGAAAGATAATCAGATAGACACATGTCTGGTTTTGTGAAATGTTCATTACTTCACCAACTTTCTTAAGAATTTTGGTGACTTAATATTGTGCAATTTGGTTTGTTTGTAGTGTGTATAAATTGATATATTAAATTTTAATATATTAATATTACGAAGATCACCCCCGGATACTCATAATAATAATTATTTTCAAACGTATAACAACGTCTTGTGAGCTAATTCATGAAATGTAATTCGAAGAACAATCATCGTCATTTCATTTGTTTTCATTGTCACCAAACATAACAATTAGTTTCATATCAGTTTCAGTGAATTGAGAATAATGTAATATTATAAAATTGTATGTACATGATTAACATAAAGAGCAGTGGGAAGATATAAGTTAATATGTGTTTACATGATGTCCTTAAAATATCAGAAATTAAATGGAAGTCGTGATTTCTTCAGTAAAACATTAGATATTGCTTTTCATGTACAATATCGTTCAAGCATTGAAATCAGAAGAGAACTCTGTTATTCTTGCTCACAAAGGGTTATTTATATTCTTAATAATTCGCGGAGTTTCTACTGTTGTGTAACTGTTTTTGTTATCCATGTTTATAACATCGTGTTTATTACTATTATACATAATATCATATTTTTCTTGGTTCTCGCTTGAGAAAAAATAGAGAATTAGCTATCGTATTCGTTTCTTTCAATATGTTGTCTCTCAATAGATCAACTGCAAACTTCTGGTATTGTAAGTAAAATTCATGTTCGATCCCCATCTTAAACAAGGTATAAAAAGCCTATTGCTCCGCTGTGCGTCGAAATCAACACCTAAACCAATAAGGTTATATGAATTAAAATAAAAGGTAGTTTGCTTGAGGTAATACAGCGAATATGCCATAATAATAATTGTATTAATGTTCACTTTATACCCAAATCTTATATTTACAGATTATGAGACTTCACAGATTTCGTGTTTAGAAGAAATACGCTGTTTTAGTGTCATAAGTTTTTGATTTTTGGAGGAAAAGCTTCCCATAAGTTTACTTACATTTAAAACCTGAAGATGACCGAAGGAGGGCGAAACGTTGTTCTGTACTTTATTTTAATAAAAGTTTTAATACCCATACCTGCCGTCTTGAGATACATTTTTACTTCAAGTGGGTTTCACGAAGAGTTATTGTTAATAATCACTGATAGAGAAAACCTGTACACACGTTTAGCTTTCAATTTTCCAAAGTTATTTTGCTCGGAGAGGAAAACTACTGGTTGTAGTGTAATAAAATGTGTTTTAAAAAATCACCACAACCATATGGTTAAGTGATCCAAAAGCTATGAAGTGCAGTTTCATAACTTTCTACCTTATGTAATTCTTAAAGAAGAGTAACATAAAAAGAAGGTATTAAACCAGTTAATCATATATCTATATGGATATATACATATGAGAATTCTCCTGCAAACAGTCATTTCCCTCGAACCCTGTACACTGGATATAACCTAATAACACATGAGACAGGCCCATATTAAAGTCAAATTGTTGGGTAAAATACCATGTAATAGCAATAAGCTTTTTGAACTTTGCCCTTTTCATTAACTTTGTTTAGTACTTCTAGGGATTTTGGTTTAATTCAAAAGACTTTGAAGATTTTAATAATTCTATTTTTTTCAATACAAATGCAAATTCAAAATAGAGCTTACTGTTTAATTTAATATTATTTCTGAAGAAGTTTCTAGAAGTTTTTAAATCCAACAAATAATTTACATTTAACATTTAACATTAACATCTAACGGTCTTTAACAAAGAAGGAGATGTGAATAGAAAAAATAAAGACAGAAGATTCACGTGTGTGAGGTTTGTTATGGAAATGTTCACAAGAAACTTAAAGATAAAACAGGTTCTACGTAATTAATAAATTTTTGAAAGATAGAATAAATAATGAAGAATGGAGGAATATATATTTTTTGTGTGGAAATGTTATTAAATATTAAATCGCATTTAATATTAAAGATGTCTCCTGGGAACTTGGAAATCGACGCTGAACATATATGTCTACTTGGTTGTTTTGTGTTTAATCGCGAAGTATCGAACCACAGGTATCACTAACAAGTTTTAGCTTGTAATCTCTCAAGATTACCTCTGAGCCATTGTGTATGGGAGGGTAGTACAATGGGTTACTTTTGTTGTGCCTTTTGCGGGCAAAGGAACATGATTGTTACGGTTATAAGCCCTCGGACTTCTCGCTGAGCGATAAAAAGCAGTAGGATCAATACTCAGAATATCTTATGGATAAGTTTATCTAGAGTCAGAGTCTGCCATAAATTAATATTATTTTTATTTCGCATATACATATATATAATTATTACAAAATTTCAAAAATCAAAATTAATTTTTCTACTGCAAAACTGACAACGGATAATATCTATGATCAATACACATCTAAACCTGTTAGATATGTTCCATCTACCTAAAGAGATCCATTCACTGATATCAACTAGCCAGTAACTAGAAAAAATAATTAAAGGTTAGGAGCTGAGTGCTTAAGCCTACAATGTATCAACTCTAAGAATCTTTCTTTGCATGTAGCCAGTTGTGGGAATGCTTTATAATGACATACAACAATGAAGTAGCCACAAATCACCCCAATTTTATACATATTATAAACCACTTTAAATATCTACAATGTCCAAACTCTGATTTTCTACCATTTTATATGATGTACAGAAAGGCAAACATATTCGTATTCTAGAAATTGACCACCCGATATTCCTACTAGACTCGCAACCCTCATTCGGTTATTTAATAATTACAAAATAATTTTCAACAAACCTTCACTCTGTTATTTAATAATTACGAAATGATGTTAAAAAACCATCACTCTGTTATTTAATAATTACAAAATGATGTTAAACAAACCATCACCCTGTTATTTAATAATTACAAAATGATGTTAAACAAACCATTACTCTGTTATTTAATAATTACAAAATGATGTTAAACAAACCATCACTCTGTTATTTAATAATTACAAAATGATGTTAAACAAACCATCACCCTGTTATTTAATAATTACAAAATGATGTTAAACAAACCATCACTCTGTTATTTAATAATTACAAAATGATGTTAAACAAACCATCACTCTGTTATTTAATAATTACAAAATGATGTTAAACAAACCATCACTCTGTTATTTAATAATTACGAAATGATGTTAAACAAACCATCACTCTATTATTTAATAATTACAAAATGATGTTAAACAAACCATCACTCTGTTATTTAATAATTACAAAATGATGTTAAATAAACCATCACTCTATTATTTAATAATTACAAAATGATGTTAAACAAACCATCACTCTATTATTTAATAATTACGAATTGATGTTAAACAAACCATCACTCTATTATTTAATAATTACAAAATGATGTTAAACAAACCATCACCCTGTTATTTAATAATTACAAAATGATGTTAAACAAACCATCACTCTGTTATTTAATAATTACAAAATGATGTTAAACAAACCATCACTCTGTTATTTAATAATTACAAAATGATGTTAAACAAACCATCACTCTGTTTTTTAATAATTACGAAATGATGTTAAACAAACCATCACTCTGTTATTTAATAATTACAAAATGATGTTAAATAAACCATCACTCTATTATTTAATAATTACAAAATGATGTTAAACAAACCATCACTCTATTATTTAATAATTACAAAATTGATGTTAAACAAACCATCACTCTATTATTTAATAATTACAAAATGATGTTAAACAAACCATCACTCTATTATTTAATAATTACCAAATAATGTTAAACAAACCATCACTCTGTTATTTAATAATTACAAAATGGTGTTAAACAAACCATCACTCTGTTATTTAATAATTACAAAATGATGTTAAACCAACCATCACTCTATTATTTAATAATTACAAAATGATGTTAAACAAACCATCACTCTGTTATTTAATAATTACAAAATGATGTTAAACAAACCATCACTCTGTTATTTAATAATTACAAAATGATGTTAAACAAACCTTCACTCTGTTATTTAATAATTACAAAATAATGTTAAACAAACCTTTACTCTGTTATTTAATAATTACAAAATGGTGTTAAACAAACCATCACCCTGTTATTTAGTAATTACAAAATGATGTTAAACAAACCATCACTCTGTTATTTAATAATTACAAAATGATGTTAAACAAACCATCACTCTGTTATTTAATAATTACAAAATGATGTTAAACAAACCATCACTCTATTATTTAATAATTACAAAATGATGTTAAACAAACCATCACTCTATTATTTAATAATTACGAATTGATGTTAAACAAACCATCACTCTATTATTTAATAATTACAAAATGATGTTAAACAAACCATCACTCTATTATTTAATAATTACCAAATAATGTTAAACAAACCTTCACTCTGTTATTTAATAATTACAAAATGGTGTTAAACAAACCATCACTCTGTTATTTAATAATTACAAAATGATGTTAAACCAACCATCACTCTATTATTTAATAATTACAAAATGATGTTAAACAAACCATCACTCTGTTATTTAATAATTACAAAATGATGTTAAACAAACCATCACTCTGTTATTTAATAATTACAAAATGATGTTAAACAAACCATCACTCTGTTATTTAATAATTACGAAATGATGTTAAACAAACCATCACTCTATTATTTAATAATTACAAAATGATGTTAAACAAACCATCACTCTGTTATTTAATAATTACAAAATGATGTTAAATAAACCATCACTCTATTATTTAATAATTACAAAATGATGTTAAACAAACCATCACTCTATTATTTAATAATTACGAATTGATGTTAAACAAACCATCACTCTGTTATTTAATAATTACAAAATGATGTTAAACCAACCATCACTCTATTATTTAATAATTACAAAATGATGTTAAACAAACCATCACTCTGTTATTTAATAATTACAAAATGATGTTAAACAACCATCACTCTGTTATTTAATAATTACAAAATGATGTTAAACAAACCATCACTCTGTTATTTAATAATTACGAAATGATGTTAAACAAACCATCACTCTATTATTTAATAATTACGAATTGATGTTAAACAAACCATCACTCTATTATTTAATAATTACAAAATGATGTTAAACAAACCATCACTCTATTATTTAATAATTACCAAATAATGTTAAACAAACCTTCACTCTGTTATTTAATAATTACAAAATGGTGTTAAACAAACCATCACTCTGTTATTTAATAATTACAAAATGATGTTAAACCAACCATCACTCTATTATTTAATAATTACAAAATGATGTTAAACAAACCATCACTCTGTTATTTAATAATTACAAAATGATGTTAAACAACCATCACTCTGTTATTTAATAATTACAAAATGATGTTAAACAAACCATCACTCTGTTATTTAATAATTACGAAATGATGTTAAACAAACCATCACTCTATTATTTAATAATTACAAAATGATGTTAAACAAACCATCACTCTGTTATTTAATAATTACAAAATGATGTTAAATAAACCATCACTCTATTATTTAATAATTACAAAATGATGTTAAACAAACCATCACTCTATTATTTAATAATTACGAATTGATGTTAAACAAACCATCACTCTATTATTTAATAATTACAAAATGATGTTAAACAAACCATCACTCTATTATTTAATAATTACCAAATAATGTTAAACAAACCATCACTCTGTTATTTAATAATTACAAAATGATGTTAAACAAACCATAACTCTGTTATTTAATAATTACAAAATGATGTTAAGCAAACCTTCACTCTGTTATTTAACAATTACAAAATGATGTTAAACACATCTACAACCAATAATTCATAAATCGTCATCTTTTTTCATTTGTTCGAGTTTAAATCAAGTGAGCTGAGACAAACCCTATTACCGGAAGTTGAGTTTTCTACTCGGTGTACTGAACAAAACACCCAAACATTTTAAAGTTAGTAACTTCCCTAAGGGTAACTGAAAACCTTTATGTTGTCCACGAGGTAGTTTCAGTAACCGAGAGTTTACTTTTTCATATAATTTCATAATAATATGAAATAATATAACAATTTTTTATATACCATTCATTATAACCATTAATTTTCCAATTTTTTCATGAATAATTGAACGCTATTAATCAAAATTTAATATTATTAAAAACTCTTAAAAATTTTTAACTGAGAGATAATAATTCATCTTATTAGTATAGATTTAACAAAAGTGTTGGGTGTGAGAAAATTATTATTATTTTTTTAATAAAAAACATTCACCTGCAGTCTGTCTTCTGTAAAACTAATACACTGATGGCCAAAATCTTAAGGCCAATGAACATAAAGAAAAATATGCATTTTGTGTTGTTAGGCTCAACCACTTATTTGAGTAAAGCTTTGAAAGATTAAAATAAGAAAAGGGAAAATTAAAAAAAAAATAGCATTTAATAGGGAAAATGTAAACACTATGAAATTTGCCTAAATTCTAGCTGGTCAAATGTTTAAGATCATACTGAAACGAAGTGTTGATTGGTAAACTCGTAACGAAATTTAGTCATTTGTGTTCAAGCATTAGCGTTGTCAATATCTCCAACTGACATCTCTTGTGTTACATTGGGTAAAAACATGGCAAAGGCTAAAAAGTTGACAGAGTTTGAACGTGGCAGAATTGCCAAGCTGCAAAAGCAAGGTCTTTCTCAACGTGCCATCGCTGATGAAATTGGGCGTAGTAAAACTGTTGTTGCAAATTTCTTAAAAGAACCTGAGGGATACCTCAGGACCAAGTGGTTGGTCCAAGAAAATTTCGCCGGCTTTGAGCAGGAGGATTCGATGGGTTGTGCGGCAAGACACCAATCGATCGTCGAACCAGATTAAGGCTCTTACGGACACAGAATGCAGCTCAAGAACAATAAGACGGCATCTACGAGAGAAAGGCTTTAAAAACCATAAACGTCTTCAAAGGCCACGCCTCCTTCCACACCACGAAACAGCTCGGTTAAACTTTGCTGAAAAGCACCAAACATGGGACGTAGAAAAGTGAACGAAGGTTTGTGTTGTCTGATGATAAGAAAGTTAACTGGCACGATAAGGATATCCCACCGGAGACATTTTCTAAACGACAGTGTGGAGGAGGTTCCATCATGATCTGGGGTGCTTTCTCTTTCCATGGAACAATGGAGCTTCAGGTTATACAGGGACGTCAAATAGCAGCTGGCTACATCGACGTATTAGAAAGAGAATCCTTATTGATTGAAGGCCCTCGCTTGTATGGAAATAACTGGACCTTCAGCAGGACAACGCTGCAATTTAAAATGCCCGCAGGACAAAGGACTTTATCATGGCGAATAGCGTGATTATTTTGGACCATTCAGCGTGTTTGCCCGAACTGAATCCCATTGAAAATGTTTGGGGGTGGATGGCAAGGGAAGTCTATAGAAATGGACGTCAATTTCAAACAGTGCATGATCTTCATGAAGCCATCTTCACCACTTAGAATAACATTCCAGCCAGCCTTCTGCAAACGCTTATATCGACCATGCCAAAGCGAATGTTTGAAGTTATCCGCAATGACGGTCGTGTAACTCACTACTGAGACCTCTTGTAGGTCATTTTCTACTCTGTTTAAGACTTCTTTTTGGTGTGGTCAAATAAGTGGTTGAGTCTAACAACGCAAAATGCATATTTTTTCTTTATGTTCATTGGCTTTAGGATTTTGGCCAGCAGTGTATCTATAAATATTTAACAAACAGCAACATAACTGCTATTACTTCTTTATATTATACGTTCCTTTGGATATACTAAATTTTGAACTGAAATTCAAATCTTTGACAGAGATTAAATTGTATATGTAACGAAAAGTATATAGATTTGTTAGAGTTCAATACCTGTTTCAAAATCAATTTTACAGAAGAACAGATATACGTTGACCAAGTTTGAAGAGAAACTGGCGCCAATAGAAATACCCATTGCTTGTTTATGTAACTGTTATATATATATAGAGTTATTATAGATACAAAATAAACGCTCACCAGTGGCTCAGCGGTATGTCTGCGGACTTACAACGCTAAAAACCGGGTTTCGATACCCGTGGTGGGCAGAGCACATATAGCCCATTGTGTAGCTTTGTGCTTAATTCAAAAATAAAGTATATTTTTACAGTGATCTTTGGTGAATTTATATCTTAGAATAATTATTTCTGTATCTAAAAATAGGTGAAGTAGCTGATTAAAGCTCTAATTAGGTCTAATTATACCAATATAAAATATATATTCTTGTTTAATGTATTAAAATCACAAGACTAAAAGATTAGGATGTTTTTTAAAGAGTTCGAACCCGCAATCGTTTCACGTGTTTGCGTTTCATCACTTCTTGATAATACACCAGCTTCAGAACGGTATATATATCCATCCTTAACAAGAAATCAATCTACAAATATACTTTTGAAACACGGAGTCAATTATGTTGCGATGAACTCACCTTCAAACTTATTAGTAATTATTCTGATTGGACGTCAGATGGCGCGATGGCATGCATTGTTTCGTTAATCATCGCTTATTTCACAAAGACACGTTAGAAGGCGAACTACAGTCTATTATTGATTCACGCAAGAGCTTCGTAAACACAATTACATGAATTATCGGAATGAAGCATGCACACTGTATCTCAGCAACGAACTTTTATTAATTATAGTTATCACAATATCCCCTCGTTTAGCGTCTTCAAGTCCTAGTCGATTTCTACCACTTAAAATGATCGTGTTTTAAAATTTGTTTGTTTGTTTTGGAATTTCGCACAAAGCTACTCGAGGGCTATCTGTGCTAGCCGTCCCTAATTTAGCAGTGTAAGACTAGAGGGAAGGCAGCTAGTCATCACCGCCCACCGCCAACTCTTGGGCTACTCTTTTACCAACGAATAGTGAGATTGACCGTCACTTATAACGCGCCCACGGCTGAAAGGGTGAGCATGTTTGGCGCGACTCGGGCGCGAACCCGCGACCCTCAGATTACGAAGCGCACGCCTTAACGCGCTAGGTCATGCCAGGCTTGTGTTTTAAAATGTCAGAGAGATTGGCTTACGTCTCATTAATGCCCTATTACCATTATCTATGATCGTGAAGCTAGATCATGTTAGTTTATCAATTTAAAGAAGTACGAGACCTCTAATAATGAACAATAACACGAACGTTTTACTTTCACGTCCTGTTTGTTTTAACATCGTTCAAATAAGAAATAAATTGTACTACCTTGTACAGCCGTATAAAGATTCTGTGATCCAGCCTGTACAGCCGTATAAAGATTCTGTGATATAACCTGTACAACCGTATAAATATTGTGCGTTCTAACCTGTACAGCCGTATAAAGATTCTGTGATTTAACCTGTACAGCCGTAAAAAAGATTCTGTGATATAACCTGTACAACCGTATAAATATTGTGCGTTCTAACCTGTACAACCGTATATAGATTTTGTGATTTAACCTGTACAGCTGTATAACGATTCTCTGTTCTAACCTGTGCAGCCGTATAAATATTCCGTGATCTAGCCTATACAACCGTAAAAAGATTCTCTGTTCTAACCTGTACAGCCGTATAAATATTTTGTGATCTAAACTGTAGATCTCTATAAAGATTCTGCGTTCTTACCTGTATCGCCGTATATAGATTTTGTTCTGCAACAAATGGTCAGATTTTATGAACATGTAAAAAGTGATGGTCGAGCTCGTAAGGCGTGCGACTCGTAATCCGAGGGTCGCGGGTTCGTGCCCGCGTCGCGCCAAACATGCTCGCCCTCCCAGCCGTGGGGGCGTTATAATGTGACGGTCAATCCCACTATTCGTTGGTAAAAAGAGTAGCCCAAGTGTTGGCGGTGGGTGGTGATGACTAGCTGCCTTCCTCTAGTCTTACACTACTAAATTAAGCACGGCTCGGTGCAGTGGGCTAACAACCTACTCACTTAAATACTTGTTGAAGAATCCGCCAGCGATTGCAGCCCTATGTTCCTCGATGGAATCTAATGGTGATAACTAACTAAAAAGTGATAAATTTTTGGCGTGATAATAATAAACAACTGTTTATATTTTGTTTATCATTCAATAAAAAAACTAATAAATCAAGATTTTTTGTTTACATCATGTAGAAGAAAGATAAAAAAGGAAGAATTTTGTTAATGTGCATTTTATAACAAAAGTAACAAACAGAACTCTGTATTTGTGTGCGTAATGTAGCACAAATGTAAGAAACAAGAATTCATTCGTGTGAATAATACAACAGCAAAGACAGAAACCAAGTTTTTATCTTAATGCTTGTGTTTCCTTATAACAAAGCCACATCGGGCTATCTGCTGAGCTCACCGAGGGGAATTGAATCCCTGATTTTAGTGTCGTAAATCCGTAGACTTACCGCTGTACTAGCGGGGTGGGGGCATATATCTTTATGCAGTATTCACAGTATTCATAACCATAGCTTTTTGTGCATTATATACTACAAACTTAATAAATAAAGTTTTTTATTTGTGTGCATGGCTACATGGCTAAGGGTTGCGGGTTCGAATCCACCGTTATTCACCCTTTCAGTTGGTGGCGTTGTAATGTGACGGTGAATCCCAGTATTCGTTGGTAAAAAAATAATCCAAGCGTTGGCGATGGGTTGTGATGACTAGTTGTCTTCCCTCTAGTCTTATACTGCTACATTAGGGACTTCTAGCGCAAATAGCCCTCGTGTAGCTTTGCGCGAAATTCCAAAAGCAAACAAACAGTTTGTGTGCTTCATACAGCACAATTGTGAAAACCAAACCTTCTTTTCATTTGTTTCACAACAACTTCATATGTTTAGTAACAGTTATGTATATTGACCCTGAAGAATCCGCAAAGGTGAAACGTTGATTTCACTTCAAATTATATTCTTTTTTATTTATCTGTAGTGTAAAGTAGCGTTTTTCTTAATTCGTTTCGTGTGTATCATACGTTACAAAACTAATAAACCACGAATTTTATATATGAGCATCCTGTGTTACAAACTGTTGAATGAAGCACAAAGCAACACAATAGGCTATCTGTGCTCTGCCCATCACGGGTATCGAAACCCCCTTTCTAGCGTTGTAAATCCGCAGACATATCGCTGAGCGACCGGTATTCAAAAGTCACAAATAAAACCGTTTATTTCTCTGTATGATATACTACAAAAATTATATAAAAAATGTTTTTACTTGTTTGAGCATCGTAGAGTGAGAAAGTAATATAAATTTTGGTTTCTCATATACCATCATATAGTACAAACTTCATATACCATCATATAGTACAAACTTCATATACCATCATATAGTACAAACTTCATATACCATCATATAGTACAAACTTCATATACCATCATATAGTACAAACTTTATATACCATCATATAGTACAAACTTCATATACCATCATATAGTACAAACTTTATATACCATCATATAGTACAAACTTCATATACCATCATATAGTACAAACTTTATATACCATCATATAGTACAAACTTCATATACCATCATATAGTACAAACTTTATAAACAAATCTTTTTATTTGTAGACATTAATATAGTACAAACTTTATAAACAAATATTTTTATTTGTAGACATTCATATAGTACAAACTTTATAAACAAATATTTTTATTTGTAGACATACATATAGTACAAACTTTATAAACAAATCTTTTTATTTGTAGACATACATATAGTACAAACTTTATAAACAAATCTTTTTATTTGTAGACATACATATAGTACAAACTTTATAAACAAATCTTTTTATTTGTAGACATACATATAGTACAAACTTTATAAACAAATCTTTTTATTTGTAGACATCATATAGTACAAACTTTATAAACAAATATTTTTATTTGTAGACATACATATAGTACAAACTTTATAAACAAATCTTTTTATTTGTAGACATACATATAGTACAAACTTTATAAACAAATCTTTTTATTTGTAAACATACATATAGTACAAACTTTATAAACAAATATTTTTTATTTGTAGACATACATATAGTACAAACTTTATAAACAAATCGTTTTATTTGTAGACATACATATAGTACAAACTTTATAAACAAATCGTTTTATTTGTAGACATACATATAGTACAAACTTTATAAACAAATCTTTTATTTGTAGACATACATATAGTATAAACTTTATAAACAAATCGTTTTATTTGTAGACATACATATAGTATAAACTTTATAAACAAATCGTTTTATTTGTAGACATACATATAGTACAAACTTTATAAACAAATCGTTTTATTTGTAGACATATAGTTAGTATAAACTTGATAAACAAAATCTTTTACTTGTAGACATCATAAAAGTACAAACTTAATAAACAAATATTTTTATTTGTGGACATCACATAGTACAAACTTGATAAACAAATTTTTTATTTGTAGACATCATATAAGTACAAACTTAATAAACAAATCTTTTATTTGTAGACATCACATAGTACAAACTTGATAAACAAATATTTTTATTTGTAGACATACATATAGTACAAACTTTATAAACAAATCGTTTTATTTGTAGACATACATATAGTACAAACTTTATAAACAAATCTTTTTATTTGTAGACATACATATAGTACAAACTTTATAAACAAATCTTTTTATTTGTAGACATACATATAGTATAAACTTTATAAACAAATCGTTTTATTTGTAGACATACATATAGTACAAACTTTATAAACAAATCGTTTTATTTGTAGACATATAGTTAGTATAAACTTGATAAACAAAATCTTTTTACTTGTAGACATCATAAAGTACAAACTTAATAAACAAATATTTTTATTTGTGGACATCACATAGTACAAACTTAATAAACAAATCTTTTTATTTGTAGACATCATATAGTACAAACTTAATAAACAAATGTTTTTATTTGTAGACATCACATAGTACAAACTTGATAAACAAATTTTTATTTGTAGACATCATATAGTACAAACTTAATAAACAAATCTTTTTATTTGTAGACATCACATAGTACAAACTTGATAAACAAATTTTTATTTGTAGACATCATATAGTACAAACTTAATAAACAAATCTTTTTATTTGTAGACATCATAAAGTACAAACTTGATAAACAAATTTTTATTTGTAGACATCATATAGTACAAACTTGATAAACAAATTTTTATTTGTAGACATCATAAAGTACAAACTCAATAAACAAATATTTTTATTTGTAGACATCATGTAGTACAAATTTAATAAACAAATTTTTATTTGTGGACATCACATAGCACAACTTAATAAACAGATATTTTTATTTGTGGACATCACATAGTACAAACTTAATAAACAGATCTTTTTATTTGTAGACATCATATAGTACAAACTTGATAAACAAATTTTTATTTGTAGACATCATATAGTACAAACTTAATAAACAAATATTTCTATTTGTAGACATCATATTGTCATATTGTACAAACTTAATAAACAAATATTTTTATTTGTAGACATCATATTGTCATATTGTACAAACTTAATAAACAAATATTTTTATTTGTAGACATCATGTAGTACAAACTTGATAAACAAATTTTTATTTGTGGACATCACATAGCACAAACTTAATAAACAGATATTTTTTATTTGTGGACATCACATAGCACAAACTTAATAAACAAATATTTTTATTTGTAGACATCATATAGTACAAACTTGATAAACAAATATTTTTATTTGTAGACATCATGTAATTTT
>NC_134835.1:5818413-5870082 GCF_004210375.1 Tachypleus tridentatus | reverse complement strand
CGTTCTGTAAATCACAAGTAAGTAGATAAAGGTATGGCTTATGGGTTTTAAATATATCTTTAGCAACAGATGGCGCTACGTTAGAAATTCACGCGATTGTACAATACGATTCCTTGAGACACGTTGATACATTAAATGCTTACATAGAATTTCCGTTTTCTATCTACAATATTTCTCTTTTTTTTAGTCTATTATAATATAAAATTTTAATTTAAACGGTTATATTTTTAGACTATACCTAATAAACATCTTAGTAAGTTCCTTCCAAAAAAAAAAATCTCATTTGAGACGTTTTAAACATTTCTAGGAAAGCGACGTAGTGTAGAACGAATTTAAAACAAACGAACTAATCATTAAGAAAAGTGGTTCAGCGGTAATACTGCGGACTTACAACGCTAAATATCGGGATTCGATACCGTGGTAGGCAGAGCACAGATAGCCCATTGAGTAGCTTTGTGCTTAATTCATAACAACAACATTACGAAAATTATGGTATTCTTTGTTATACACATAAATTATCATGATCTTCTTCTAATTTTTTACTTACAGGTAAATACGTGTGGGTGTGTGTGTATAAATTTTTATACAAAATAATGTAAATATATAGTTGTCTCTGGCGTTTGTTTTTGAATTTCGCGCGAAGCTACACGAGGGCTATCTGCGCCAGCCGTCCCTAATTTAGCAGTATAAGACTAGAGGAAAGGCAGCTGGTCATCACCACCCCCTCCAATTCTTCGGCTACTCTTTTACCAACGAATAGTGGGAATGACCGTCACATTATAACGCTATCGTGGCCGAAAGGACAAGCAGGTTTGATGCGACGGGTATTCGAACCCGCGCCCCTCAGATTATGAGTCGAATGCCTTAACCCACCTGGCCATACTGGACCGCGCTGTGGTAAAATCTGTTGTAAAGTAAGATATTCGTGGTGCCAAATATTATAAATGGTAACACGTGTCTTCACCATGGTGAACCACTATAGATTTATCTGATCATTTTAAAATATTTTGATAGATTAAAACTACGTTTAAAAGTTACATCGCTCAAAAGATGTATATTTATATATGTATGTGGTAATATGATTCTGATGGAATCACGAAGATCTTAAATTTCATCTTCTTTGTTTTTTTTGTAAGACTGACTATTGTAAAGAATACCAGTTATCTATCGGATGTGGAACGTCATATTCAAATCACTTTACTGAAAACTTTCTTATAACGTTTTGATGTTCCTTCCTTTTAAGGCTGAAGGGTCTGTTTGAAGATGATACAGTTGTACTAATGTGTGGATCGAAACACTTCCATTTGGTAATCGTTTGCTAGCTCAAGCTATGTATTTGTAGAATATCCTAATAGTTTGTTGATATCCTTAATCTATTATTTACTGTATAGGTAGATAAACAGACGCACGGCTTTCCGAGTGATCCACTTCTGGTTTCTATCACTACATCTTTGGTAAATATATTAGTAGCTTGTATCTCGCAGACGAGTCATCGGACTTTAATATGAGGTGATATTTCACCGTAACGTACAGTTCTGTTATCTTCTCTGTCGGTTTTGTCATTACACTACCACGGTTAAGATGTGGCATCATTGTAGCAAGACTTGCTTCTGCAACTCCAATTCGCTAAGAAGCTAGAGTACGTGATTAATTATACTGTGCTTTGGAAGTTCGTTGCTATAGCAACAAGTAAGTATTTTTTAGGCATTGACGTAAATGCTCGTGTGAGCCAGACCCAGTCTTTAAAGTTATATCTATCATATACTTTTATCTTATGACACCTATACTCGGCACTAGACGCATAAAGGTCGAGGTTCATAATCTACAGTAGTTGTTTAAATGCTTACCTGAAGTACAACGTAAAATCTTTAATGCGAATTTAATAAAATAAATAATTATATAGTAAAGATTACAAAGTGTACATTGGACGATTTCTTAAGTTCTGGTATTTTCATTAATTATCAGACATTAAAAATGAAGTTTGTTTTTTTTCGTTTTAAAGGTTTGTTTCAATAAGAGGACATTTTCAAGAAATAGAAAGAAGTGTGATTTTACGTTGTTGGACTTGGTTTTATTTCTGTAGGTAATGTTTGTTTTAGAAGTTGGTTTTATTTCTGTAGGTAATGTTTGTTTTAGAAGTTGGTTTTATTTCTGTAGGTAATGTTTGTTTTAGAATTTCGCGTAAACCTACACGAAGACTATCAGCGCTAGCCGTCTCTAATTTTCCGGTGTAAGACTAGAGGAAAGGCAGCTATTCATCACCACCCACCGCCAACTCTTGGGCTGCTCTAATAGTGGGATTGACCGTCACATTATCAGGCCCCCACGACTGAAAGGTCGATCATGTTTGGTGTAACGGGGATTCGAACCCGCGACCCTCATATTACGAGTCGAACGCTTTAACACGCCTGGACAGGTATTGTTAACAGAAAGACAAACTTGTAATAAGGTTCTCTGTCTCAAAAACATTTTCTGCACTTCTTTTTTATGTTTATTCGATTTTATCAAGAGAACAATGTTTGAGCTATTGTCGCTGCAGGGGTCCAACCCATAATTTATTTTATCGTTATAAGTTCTTAGTCTTACCAGTAGGCCACCAGAGGGAATAATATCTAAACAATCAGTTCGTTCTGTTGCATCTTTATTTATTTTTATTACAGATGAAGTAGCTACTGTGTGATTTTATTACAAGTGAAGTAGCTACTGTGTGATTTTATTACAAGTGAAGTAGCTACTGTGTGATTTTATTACAAGTGAAGTAGCTACCGTGTGATTTTTCCAAGTGAAGTAGCTACAGTAGCGATTTTATTTACGAAGTGAAGTAGCCATCGTGCGATTTTATTACAAGCGAAGTAGCCACTGTGCGATTTTATTACAAGTGGAAGTAGCTACACCGTGCGATTTTATTACAAGTGAAGAAGCCACTGTGCGATTTTATTACAAGCGAAGAAGCCACTGTGCGATTTTATCACGCGAAGTGAAGTAGCTACTGTGCTGATTTTATTACAAGTGAAGTAGCCACTGCGCGATTCAATACAAGTGAAGTAGCTACAGTATGATTTTATTACAAATTGAAGTAGCCACAGCGCGGATTTATTACGTGCGAAGTAGCCACTGCATGATTTTTACCTTCAAGTGCCAGTAGCTAAAGTGGGATCATTACAAGTGATCTAGCTACCGCGAGCTTTTGATTACAAGTGAGCCAGCCACAGTATGATCTTAGTACACGCTGAAGTAGCTACAGCACCGATCTTATTACAGCGCGAAGTGCTACAGTATGATTTTATTACACGTTGAAGTAGCCACAGTAAGATCTTTATCACAAGTGGAAGTAGCTACAGCGGGATCTTTATTACAAGTGAAGCTAGCTACAGTGGGATCTTATCACAAGCGAAGTAGCCACAGTGGGATCTTTATTACAAAGCGAAGCAGCCAACGCGCTGATCTTGTTACAAGCGAAGCAGCCACAGTGCGATCTTTGTTACAAGTGAAGTAGCCACCGTGCGATCTTGTTACATAGCGAAGTAGCCACTGTGCGATCTTTATTACACGCGAAGTAGCCACTGTGTGATCTTGTCACGCATGAAGCAGCCACTGTGCGATTTTATCACGCGTGAAGTGCTACAGCATGATCTTTATCACGCGAAGAAGTAGCCACAGCAAGATCTTTATCACAAGTGAAGTAGCTTAGCTGCGGGATCTTTGTTACACGCTGAAGCAGCCACAGCGGGATCTATCACAAGCGAAGCAGCCACAGCGGGATCTTATTACAAGCGAAGCAGCCACTGCGCGATTCTGTAACAAGCGAAGCAGCAGCCACCGCGCGATCTTGTCACAAAGTGAAGAAGCTACTGTGCGATCTTTGTCACAAGTGAGAGCAGCTCACGGCGTGATTTTGATTCGTACAAGCGAAGTAGCCACTGTGCGGATTTGTTGCAAGTGAAGTAGCCACAGCGCGATTTTATTACAGTTTTAGAAGTGAAGTACCGCGATTCCGGTTACAAGCGAAGTAGCCACAGTATGATCTTTATCACAAGCGAAGTAGCCACAGCATGATTTTTACCAGCCCGCTGCGCCGAAGCAGCTACAGCATGATCTTTATCACAAGCGAAGCAGCGTCAGTACGATCTTATCGCAAATTAAGCAAGCTACAGTATGATCTTTATTACAGCTTTAGTAGCCGTCAGTATGATTCTTATCACAGTGAAGTAGCTACAGCATGATTTATATTACAAATTAGAAGTAGCCACAGCATGATTTTATTACAAGTGAAGCAGCCACAGCATGATCTTTATTACAAGCGAAGTGGCATTAGCAGCATGATCTTATTACAAGCGTAGCCAGCTACAGCATGATCTTTATCACAAGTGCGGTAGCTAGTTTACGATCTTTACAGCGAAGTGAGCCAGCCACAGCATGATCTTGTTACAAGCGAAGTAGCCACAGCATGATCTTTATTACAAGCGAAGCAGCCACAGTATGATTCTTTATTACAAGCGAAGCAGCCACAGCAATGATCTTATTACAAGTGAAGTAGCCACTGCAAATTTTATTACAAGTTAGCTAGCTACAGTCGCGCGTGATCAAGCCGCGAAGCAGCTACAGCTATGATTTTATTACAATTGAAGTAGTCACAGCATGATCTTTATTACAAGTGAAGTAGCCTACTGTGCGATTTTTTTTACAAGTGAAGTACAGTTACAGTGCGATTTTATTACAAGTGAAGTAGCTACAGTATGATTTTGTTACAAGTGAAGTAGCTCATGTGCGATTTTGTTACAAGTGAAGTAGCTACAGTATGATTTTATTACAAGTGAAGTAGCTACCGCCTGTCATTTTTGTAACAAATGAAGTAGCTACTGCCTGTTATTTTATTATAAAAGTTGTCGCGTGAAACATTTTACATGTAAATAAACAGTAAGTTATTTTATGCGCAGTGAAGGACTGCTTAAACCTGTACAGTAATAGCATATACGTCACAAATTAATTTAATATCATGAACAAGTTCCCTAGCATGTTATTTTTACCATCGTTCGACGTCAACATTTTGAAACAATCAGTTTATCAACACAGCTCGTCAGCCTGTTATAGAACATCTCTCGAGTTACCGTTGTATTATCACTTCAGAACGTCCATCATAAACTCGTTGCTTCAATGAACGGACGACAAGTTTTGGAATAAATCACGTCGTCCAGTATGGTACTTTCTTAACTGTTCTAAACACTGACAGTTTCACCGAACTTATATAATAAACTTGGAGATAAAAAAATAGTTTTGTACCAGGAGAGACAGCCCAGTGCTGTTCGGTTAAGCTGATGACGAAACAGTTCATTAAATCAGAATGTAACAACATTGTTTAAATATTACCACAGACCGTGTATGAACATAGTGATGTTCAATTTATATTTGCCATATTTTGAAGATTTCTTACAGCACATCAAATACATCGATAATCTCGACAGCAATGATTGGATAGTCATGACCTTGAAATTTCTTTTGCTATGCGTGTTTTGAATCTGTGACTCTCACACGGTAACTCAGAGGCAAGTACCTAGGCTTACGTTCGAAAGCAGGTTTTGTTCTTCGTAATGGGCATAGCTCAGAGTCCATTTTGAAGCCTTGTGCTTCACAATAAATGATATATTCTATAAGTTAAGTTGTTTGGGGGGGGCATATATCAGTGTGTGAAACCTAGGCATTCCTTGATAAAACACCGTAACAGCTTGAATTACATAGTAGTTAAGTTTAAAATATTTAAAACAGAGCTCTGCGTTGTGGAAATATTTGACTGTTTGTAAGCGGTAAGACTGCCTTAATATTCACGTAGCCAGAACAAACGCACGGTACGGATCTTTTATATTTATGTTTTTAATTTTCAATAAAACTTTACATATTGAGTGTCTAATGTACCTTTTAACCTTCTAGACTTTATAGCGCAACACGGAAGGATGTCGGAATCAATGGCGCGAACAGTGTTCCTCCAGATCTTATCAGCTGTGGAATACTGTCATAACCTGCACGTCGTACACCGAGATCTGAAGGTGAGACATTCGTTAATCAACGGTTTTATTATGTGTGTGTGGTATTGGTATTATGTTTGTTTGTTTCTGAATTCTGCCCAAATCTATACGAGGGCTATCTGCGCTAGCCGTCTCTAAGTTAGCAATATAAAACTAGAGGGAAGGCAGCTAGTCATCATCACCCACCGCCAACTCTTGGGCTACTTTTTTTTATCAACGAATGGTGGGATTGACCATAAAATTATAACGCCCCCACGGCTAAAAGGGGCGAGCATGTTCGATGTGACAGGGATTCGAACCCGCGACCCTCAGATTTCGACTCGCGCACCATAACCATCTGGCCATGCTGGGCTTAGTATGTGCATACATTGAATGCTTTCTGTATACGATTGTTGTAGTTTGGAATTAAGCACAAAGCTACACAATGGGTTATCTGTGCTCTGCCCACCACGTGTGTCGAAACCCGGTTTCTAGCGATACGAGTCCACAGACATGCCGCTGTGTCACGGGGGGGGGGTATTATAAGAGTATTGCATTTTAAATTATGGAATATAACTCGATGTTTGTAAAACTCGAGCGTCACATCTGCACGTGGATCGAATGGTCTCGTGAAGAACCTCTGGTATAAAGGTACAGGTTCTCTCATTTTTAGGAACTGACATAAAGGAAGGCAAACAGACAGCAGCACCCGCCGCCACAAGAACTTTATTCAGATCTCTAAACCGGTAAAGCAATATTTTGCTACTGTTATAAAGGACTCATATTTCATAATGCGGAGAACGTCATTAAGTGGCGTAACATCTCGAACCGTGGACCCTTCCGTTCGAAGCCTGACATACTGACCATAAATCCACACTCAGTCCTGAGATCTAGGGAGTAACAACATA
Organism: Tachypleus tridentatus; assembly: GCF_004210375.1. NCBI lineage: Eukaryota > Metazoa > Arthropoda > Merostomata > Xiphosura > Limulidae > Tachypleus > Tachypleus tridentatus. The sequence continues at coordinate 5,863,175 of NC_134835.1, read as the reverse complement.
AGATGAATATTTTTGTATTCCAGCTTTAAAATCTTTTCCTTCTCATTGTTATGTCACTGTTCAGTTGTTATTGTAAAGTGTGTGATTTTCTGTAAAAACCGATGCTACATATACAGTGATTAAACTTTCAATATTAATTGGTAAGTCACTATTGTATAAACACGGGTTGATCTTACTGAGTACCTTTTATTTTACTTTTGAAGGTATTGGAACATCTACAGTTTCGTTTTATTAATTATATTAATCAAAATACTTAATAAGATATTACAGTAGTAACTGAAATACACATCCATTGCACCGAAGTTATGTAAATTAGGACATGAAAAGTTCCTTCCCTCATATCTAATTGTAAGAACAAACAAAAGACATCCATAAAACTGCAGAACATACACTGTGAAACAATAAATTTGTATGTATCTCCCCATAGACATAACAAGCCTCTATACCAAATTTAATGAAGATCTATCCACACCCTGTGAAGTAGTTACATGGACAGACAACAGGCAGTGTTGTTATATTTATATAGATACGTAATTACATGGACAGACAACAGACGGTGTTGTTATATTTATATAGATAAGTAGTTACATGGACAGACAACAGACGGTGTTGTTATATTTATATAGATAAGTAGTTACATGGACAGACAGTGTTGTTATATTTATATAGATAAGTAGTTACATGGACAGACAGTGTTGTTATATTTATATAGATAAGTAGTTACATGGACAGACAACAGACAGTATTATTTTATATACATATATATGTAAAGTATTTACGTCATTCATATATAATATCTTGTGTTTGTTTTGGCAGAATTAATCCAAATACCAATTTAGTTATTTAACTCTTTAAACAATAGCGTCAGGCATGTATTGTTCTATGTATGGTTCTATGGCGTGCTCAAGGTACACATTTTCTTTTAGTTATTCATTGTTCTTATTACATATTCAAATATATTTGTAGAATCCTTTCACGGTGGCGTTGTTTAACTAAGAGTTGTAGATGGAAGTGCAGCAGTGTGGAAGGAGATAGGATAGTATCCTATCTTTTAAACAAATAACGAACTTCTGGTTAGATAATAATAATAAAATCAAACAATCTGCACATGAGATATACTTCACCCGTGGACGTTTATTACTTCCGAGGAACGAACCAGCATTCATACTAGATTTTATCAGCTACCGCGGGTACACACTTACCTACCTTTATTTTCAAGACAGTTGCTAACATTATAACTGCATCTTATCAGTTACCACGAACAATAACTGGTTAACTTTATTTCTCTGACAAAAATAAAAGGTAAATGAATAATTATAGTTCTCGATAAAAGATATAATCTATAGGTTGCTGAAATAATTTGAGAAAATGAAAAGTTGGTCGAATAATTAGCGTGTCTGAACTTTCAATCCGAGGATTCTAGGTGCGCCATCCTTTACCGCATAGACGCGCTCCGTGCTTTGGGGCCGTGAGTATACAACGAAGATAGAACTTGACTCTTATATTTGCTGACACAAGAGTGGCCTAAGAATTGGCAGTGAATGGTGTTCACAAGCTTACTTCCTTCCTCGGGGCCCCGGCATGGCCAGCAGTGTTAAGGCATGCGACTCGTAATCTGAGGGTCGTGGGTTTGCATCCTCGTCGCGCCAAACATGCTCGCCATTTCAGCCGTGGGGCGTTATAATGTGACGGTCAATCCCACTATTTGTTGGTAAAGAGTAGCCCAAGAGTTGGCGGTGGGTGGTGATGACTAGCTGCCTTCCTCTAGTCTTACACTGCAAAATTAGGGACGGTTAGCACAGATAGCCCTCGAGTAGCTTTGTGCGAAATTCAAAAAACAAACAAACAAATCCTTCTCGGTACTCTTTCCTCAGGGACACATCTAAATGGTTTTACCATTGAAACCGGGGTTTTAATACCTGTTGACAAGTTAGTCCCTTCTCTGTACATATTTTTCACGGGCAGTTCTGAATGGTTTTACCGTTGAAACCGGGATTTTAATACCTGTTGACAAGTTAGTCCCTTCTCTGTACTTATTTCTTAGGGGCAGGTCTAAATGGTTTTACCATTGAAACCGGGGTTTTAATACCTGTTGACAAGTTAGTCCCTTCTCTGTACGTATTTTTCAGGGGCAGTTCTGAATGGGTTTACCGTTAAAACCGGGGTTTTAATACGTGTTGACAAGTTAGTCCCTTCTCTGTACTTGTTTCTCAGGGGCAGGTCTGAATGGTTTTACCGTTAAAACCCGGTTTCAATGGTAAAACCATTTAGATGTGTCCCTGAGGAAAGAGTACCGAGAAGGATTTGTTTGTTTGTTTTTGAATTTCGCACAAAGCTACCCGAGGGTTATCTGTGCTAGCCGTCCCTAATTTAGCAGTGTAAGACTAGAGGGAAAGCAGCTAGTCATCACCACCCACCGCCAACTCTTGGGCTACTCTTTTACCAACGAAAAGTGGGATTGAGCGTCACATTATAACGCCCCCACGGCTGAAAAGGCGAGCATATTTGGCGCGACCGGGATACGAACCCGCGACCCTCAGATTACGAGTCGCACGCCTTAACACGCTTGGCCATGCCGAGCCGACAGTTAAAGAAACAGAAGTACAAATCACGGAATAATAGGTGGATTAAAAAATTAAAGGTATGGTCTATCACTGAGGTGTTATGATTGAACTTAATTAGATTTCTTTTGAGGTGGTTTGACCTTGACATAAGAGTTCACCGTAATTACGCTCAAGATGTCTCCATGATAAAAGCAAGAACTGAAACATACATCACAACATTGTTGTGTTTATAATACGTGTAACGTATTATGCACAATCCGAGCTCATTGACCTGAAAAAAAAATCACTGCTCTTTCACAAATCTGAGATGTTCAGTACGCGAAGTGTACTCCAGTTGATGAACCACAATTTCACTAAGTTTTGTTTTGTAATTTCGCGCAAATCTACACGAGGGCTATCTGCGCTTTAACGAATCTCGGTTTTTTCCAGCTTACTTTGTCAGTACATTATCGAATATTCACAGCTTACTTTGTCAGTACATTATCGAATATTCACAGCTTACTTTGTCAGAACATTATCGAATATTCACAGCTTACTTTGTAAGTACATCACAGCTTACTTTGTCAGAACATTATCGAATATTCACAGCTTACTTTGTAAGTACGCTAGTATATCCTTAGTTTACTTTCTCAGAATATATTAGTCAATTAGTATATCTACGTTTTTATTGACGGTACGAGTAATTGATTTTATCACTTATTATCAATTTCTATATCAGTTATTTAATTTTTCTTTACCTCGTATAGAAATGTTTCAAGTGAACATTTACAGCTTTGTTTGTCAGACATTTTTATGTAAATAAGTGTAGACCAACATTTACGTCAGAAGTATACTGTTTGTACAACGACACTGAAATTGACAAACTAAACGTATTTTATTGTTTGGTGTGTCCTTTAAATGGAAGTGTTGATCCAAAAGTTTTTATTTGTATTTGGTTTCTGAAACACACTTCCTTCATTTTCCAACTTTCTACGTTGTTCTGATCATTTAATACGTAATCACATGTGATGAGACGTCAAACTTTACAATTCGCTCGCCAAAGAGCATAAAACTTCCACGAACTGTCTGAAAGAGAAATAAATATCAAATTAAAAATACACAGCAAACGTTATGCATCACCTTGTTCTAAACAGCCGTTCGAAAATTCCAAAGTTTAACTAAGAAAAATAGAAATGTCAAGAGATAAATGAGTGAAATATTGTAACAGAGACTATATAGTGATTCGTCACAAAGCAATGTTGTTGTTTTTAAACAGTTTCCAAGTGCGACAGTTTATAATGTTACTGAAAACATTAATAATTCATTGGTGAACTTAGCCTGTCGTTGTTTAAATATTTCTAAGATGAAAACGTCGTTTTTGTTACTTCTCTAATCTAGTAATTTTATTTTAAGTTTCGGTGGACTGCTTTATTCACAAGTTACAAATGTGTAAATATAATATATTCAGAATAATTAATAAACAATGAGTGATTTTAACCACATTATCAGATTCACAACTAAAGGTAGTTTATCCACTTTATGTTGCATATTGATGGTAGTTTATCCTCCTTGTGTTGTATTAGTGATGGTAGTTTGTCCTTCTTGTGTTGTATTAGTGATGGTAGTTTATCCACTTTATGTTGCATATTGATGGTAGTTTATCCACTTTATGTTGCATATTGATGGTAGTTTATCCACTTTATGTTGCATATTGATGGTAGTTTATCCACTTTATGTTGCATATTGATGGTAGTTTATCTTCCTTGTCTTGTATTTGTGATGGTAGTTTATCCTCCTTGTGTTGTATTAGTGATGGTAGTTTGTCCTCCTTGTGTTATAATAGTGATGGTACTTTATCCTCCTTGTGTTGTGCCCCTCGGTGTGGATTCCTGTACGTGGTGAGGGGACCTCCCAGGGAAGGTTCTGTTCTTTCAGTTTTCCTCCTCTGGGATCTAAACATCCATCCACGTGTTTGGCGTGAAGGGGAGGAGAGGATCCTGGTGGTTGAGGGGTCCAACCCTAACACACCACTTTGGCCTTGAATTCCTGTAGACGGGCGGCCTTTGGGTGGCCCCCCTTGGGTCAATCGGCTGGTCCATTTGAGCAACAGTCAACCAAGTACCAGTTTTGGAAATTCTCAACGGGTGTTGTGGGCATTGTGTCTGATGCTAGTGTTTGGGTATAGTGCTCACGAAACCCTTGCGTTGCTGCATTGTCCTAAAATAGTGAAAAAAACAGTCAATGGGTAAACGACCTCGTCTTGAAGACTCTGAGCAGCAATCTTCAACATCTGTAACACACGTACCTCATTTTCTTATATTACATTCTCTTTCAGAAAAACCTTTAGGGCAAATGTCCCCCTTTTTTATTCTGGAGGGACTAGAGGGCCTTGCTGGCTCTTCAAAGTCCGTAAAGAAGCTTCGATCTGGAGACATATTGGTTGAAACATCCACAACCCAACACAGTGAACTCCTTGAATTCAAAGGCAATTGGGGATATACCTATTGAGGTTACCCCTCATGCTACCTTAAATTCATCACGAGGAGTTATTGTTGAGAGGATTTGAAGAACGTCCCCGAGTCAGAGATTCTCGCTGGTCTCTCCACTCAAGGAGTTTCTGCAGTGAGGCGCATCGCCATTCGCAAAGATAGAGTTACACTGCCGACAAATATCCTAGTTTTGACATTTACATCACCACGTGCACCTGCCACCATCAAGGCAGGTTATCTAATTTGCAGGGTACGGCCGTGCATTCCAAACCTTCTCTGATGTTTCCAATGTCGGAGGTTCGGCCACTCTAAGACGTCATGTCGTGGTTCCCTGACATGTGCTCGTTGTGGTGGCAAGGACCACGATGCCTATGATTGTGACACACAGACCCACATTGTGTCAACTGCAATGGTTCTCACCCTTCCTACTTTCGTTCTTGCCCAAAATGGTTGGAGGAAAAGGAGGTGCAGCGTTTGAAAACGACCCATAACATTAGTTATCCTGAAGCTCGAAAATTGCTGTACGCCACTCCATCTCGGACATATGCTGCTGCACTTTGTTCCACAACTACAGTGGGAGTACAGACAGATCTCTTCGTGCCTCCAAGAGAATCGTTTTCAAAACAAATGAAAAGCCTTTTGACCTCAATGGTTATAAAGGTCGATGAATCGACTTCCACACCCATCTCTGTTCCTCCCGTACATTCCAACAAACCTCAAGATCCACATCCTTCAGTTTCAAATACAGGCATTTCTTCTGATACATCTTTTTCTCCCGCCCCATGATGCAAAACAATCATTCGTTCGCGTCCTCAGTCAATGGAATCCCCTTCCAATAACAAAGACCTGCCCAATCGACCCAGGGCAGGATCCATGGAGATCGATATACCTCCTCCGACTAAAGACAGTAAGGAAGAAAGACATGGTCGTAAACAGAATGGTTTTCCAGCCACTTCGCCTACCCGTCGTTAAAATTGGCCACATTGATACAATGGAACTGTCGAGGTTTACGTTCTAATCTGGATTATATTAAAACATTGATTGCTTCCTACCATCCTGTATGTCTTTCCTTACAAGAAACATTTCTAAAACCTGCTGATAAAGTCATCATTCAGCAGTTTTCTCTGTACAGAAATGACAGGCTGTGTGATGGACGAGTACGTGGAGCGGTGGCACTCTTGGTTGATCAGCATGTGCCCACCCTGTCTTTGTCACTCAACATACCCTTGTAGGCTGTAGCCATCCGTATTTCCTTGGGTCATACCATCACTGTTTGTTCTCTCTACCTGTCCCCTAGTGAGACATTTGATCAATCAGATCTTGATGCTCTCGTTGAACAGTTGCCGTCTCCATTTCTACTCCTGGGGGACTTTAATGGACATCATCCCCTCTGGGGAAGTGCTGTTATTGATGGGAGGGGTCGCTCTGTAGAGCGTATGCTCTCTGATCACAATCTTTCTCTTTTCAATACTGGTTCTTCTACTTATTTTCACGCACCTAGTCAGTCCTTTACCTCTATTGATCTCTAGGTTTGTTCCCCTTCATTATTCTCCCAGTTTTCATGGAGGGTTGACAATTATCCACTAGGCAGTGATCATTTTCCTATACTTTTGAGAGAGACTGGCTGTGGTCGATGCCACCCTACCTGCGTGCCCCGGTGGAAACTGGATCAGGCAGACTGGTCTACTTTCACTGCTCTTGCAGAGCTTGATCCTGTTATCGTGAATCAGCCATCAATAGACAACTGTGTAGCAGCGGTAACTGACTGTATTTCACATGCAGCTGCTCAGTGTATTCCTAAAACCTCGACACGTTTTCCACGATATCCTCGTCCGTGGTGGAATCCTGCTTGCCACTTGGCACGGAGGGCTCAAAAAAAGGCCTGGGATACTTTCCGTAGATATCCCACACTTTCAAACCACATCGCTTTCCAACGGGCCCGTGCACATGCTAGGTGGGTAAGACGTCAAAGCCAGAAGGAATCTTGGATTAAGTTTACAACTAGCATATCTTCTACCACCAGTTCCAAGGTCATATGGGACAGGATTCGAAAGGTCAGTGGGCACTACAATTCTGTCCCCCTCTCCATCTTACTCTCTGATGGCCAAGAGGTAGCTGATGCCCGGAGCATCGCCGATACTCTAGGTGAAAACTTTTGTCGGGTATCTAGCACTTCTGCTTGTTACTCCACTTTCATGGCCATCAAGACTCGGGCAGAGCGTTCACCTCTTTCCTTTCGAACTGACTGTCTCTTTGACTATAATCGTCCCTTTACACTCAAATCAAACAACCTCCTCTCGCCCACCCAGTATTGGTTCCGACGACAGCACTCTACCACGGACCACCTAATTCGATTTGAAATATCAATCAGAGAAGCCTTTCTCAAACGCCAACATCTTGTATCAATATTCTTTGACATTGAGAAGGCTTATGACACAACGTGGAGGTATGGCATTTTGCGAGACCTCCATATATATGGGTTACGTGACCATTTACCCATGTTTATTAAAAAAAATTTTAATGGACAGGAGATTCCAAGTTCGTGTGGGTTCGACACTTTCCCGTTCTTTTGTATAGGAACTTGGAGTCCCTCAGGGCTGTGTTTTGAGTGTCACACTTTTCAGTATAAAGATAAATGCCATCACTAAACAACTCCCTCTCACTGTTGCGAATAGGCTGCATGTCGACGACTTTCACATCTCATGTCGGTCGTCGAACATGAGATGTATTGAGCGGCAACTACAAACTGCCCTCTATCGTAGACTACGGCAAACGGCTTTAATTTTTCTCTCTCTAAAACCGTTTGCATACACTTTTGCCGCCAACGGGGTATTCACCGGGGTAGTTTATCCTCCTTGTGTTGTATTAGTGATGGTAGTTCATCTTCCTTGCGATGTATTAGTGATGGTAGTTCATCTTCCTTGCGTTGTATTAGTGATGGTAGTTTATCCTCGTTGCGTTGTATTAGTGATGGTAGTTTATCCTCGTTGCGTTGTATTAGTGATGGCAGTTTATCCTCGTTGCGTTGTATTAGTCATGGTAGTTTATCCTCGTTGCGTTGTATTAGTGATGGTAGTTTATCCTCGTTGCGTTGTATTAGTGATGGTAGTTCATCTTCCTTGCGTTGTATTAGTGATGGTAGTTTATCCTCGTTGCGTTGTATCAGTGATGGTAGTTCATCTTCCTTGCGTTGTGTTAGTGATGGTAGTTTGTCCTTCTTGTGTTGTATTAGTGATGGTAGTTTGTCCTTCTTGTGTTGTATTAGTGATGGTAGTTTGTCCTCCTTGTGTTGTAATAGTGATGGTAGTTTGACCTCCTTGTGTTGTAATAGTGATGGTAGTTTGTCCTCCTTGTGTTGTAATAGTGATGGTAGTTTATCCTCATTGTGTTGTAATAGTGATGGTAGTTTGTCCTCCTTGTGTTGTAATAGTGATGGTAGTTTGTCCTTCTTGTGTTGTATTAGTGATGGTAGTTTGTCCTTCTTGTGTTGTATTAGTGATGGTAGTTTGTCCTTCTTGTGTTGTATTAGTGATGGTAGTTTGTCCTCCTTGTGTTGTAATAGTGATGGTAGTTTGACCTTTTTGTGTTGTAATAGTGATGGTAGTTTGTCCTCCTTGTGTTGTAATAGTGATGGTAGTTTATCCTCATTGTGTTGTAATAGTGATGATACTTTGTCCTCCTTGTGTTCTAATAGTGATGGTAGTTTGTCCTCCTTGTGTTCTAATAGTGATGGTAGTTTGTCCTCCTTGTGTTGTAATAGTGATGGTAGTTTGACCTTTTTGTGTTGTAATAGTGATGGTAGTTTGTCCTCCTTGCGTTGTATTAGTGATGGTAGTTCATCTTCCTTGCGTTGTATTAGTGATGGTAGTTTATCCTCGTTGCGTTGTATTAGTGATGGTAGTTTGTCCTTCTTGTGTTGTATTAGTGATGATACTTTGTCCTCCTTGTGTTGTAATAGTGATGGTAGTTTGTCCTTCTTGTGTTGTAATAGTGATGGTAGTTTGTCCTTCTTGTGTTGTATTAGTGATGGTAGTTTGTCCTTCTTGTGTTGTATTAGTGATGGTAGTTTGTCCTTCTTGTGTTGTATTAGTGATGGTAGTTTGTCCTTCTTGTGTTGTAATAGTGATGGTAGTTTGTCCTTCTTGTGATGTATTAGTGATGGTAGTTTGTCCTTCTTGTGATGTATTAGTGATGGTAGTTTGTCCTTCTTGTGTTGTATTAGTGATGGTAGTTTGTCCTTCTTGTGTTGTAATAGTGATGGTAGTTTGTCCTCCTTGTGTTGTAATAGTGATGATACTTTGTCCTCCTTGTGTTGTAATAGTGATGGTAGTTTGTCCTCCTTGTGTTGTAATAGTGATGGTAGTTTGTCCTCCTTGTGTTGTAATAGTGATGGTAGTTTGTCCTTCTTGTGTTGTATTAGTGATGGTAGTTTGTCTTCCTTGTGTTGTAATAGTGATGGTAGTTTGTCCTCCTTGTGTTGTAATAGTGATGGTAGTTTGTCCTCCTTGTGTTGTAATAGTGATGGTAGTTTGTCCTCCTTGTGTTGTAATAGTGATGGTAGTTTGTCCTCCTTGTGTTGTAATAGTGATGGTAGTTTGTCCTTCTTGGGTTGTAATAGTGATGGTAGTTTATCCTCCTTGCGTTGTATTAGTGATGGTAGTTTATCTTCCTTGCGTTGTATTAGTGATGGTAGTTTGTCCTCCTTGTGTGGTAATAGTGATGGTAGTTTGTCCTCCTTGTGTTGTAATAGTGATGGTAGTTTGTCCTCCTTGTGTTGTAATAGTGATAGTAGTTTGTCCTCCTTGTGTTGTAATAGTGATGGTAGTTTGTCCTCGTTGCGTTGTATTAGTGATGGTAGTTCATCTTCCTTGCGTTGTATTAGTGATGGTAGTTTATCCTCGTTGCGTTGTATCAGTGATGGTAGTTCATCTTCCTTGCGTTGTATTAGTGATGGTAGTTTATCCTCCTTGCGTTGTATTAGTGATAGTAGTTTATCTTCCTTGCGTTGTATTAGTGATGGTAGTTTGTCCTCCTTGTGTGGTAATAGTGATGGTAGTTTGTCCTCCTTGTGTTGTAATAGTGATGGTAGTTTGTCCTCCTTGTGTTGTAATAGTGATGATAGTTTGTCCTCCTTGTGTTGTAATAGTGATGGTAGTTTGTCCTCCTTGTGTTGTAATAGTGACGGTAGTTTGTCCTTCTTGGGTTGTAATAGTGATGGTAGTTTATCCTCCTTGCGTTGTATTAGTGATGGTAGTTTATCTTCCTTGCGTTGTATTAGTGATGGTAGTTTGTCCTCCTTGCGTTGTAATAGTGATGGTAGTTTGTCCTCCTTGTGTTGTAATAGTGATGGTAGTTTGTCCTCCTTGTGTTGTAATAGTGATGGTAGTTTGTCCTCCTTGTGTTGTAATAGTGATGGTAGTTTGTCCTCCTTGTGTTGTAATAGTGATGGTAGTTTGTCCTCCTTGTGTTGTAATAGTGATGGTAGTTTGTCCTCCTTGTGTTGTAATAGTGATGGTAGTTTGTCCTCCTTGTGTTGTAATAGTGATGGTAGTTTGTCCTTCTTGTGTTGTAATAGTGATGGTAGTTTATCCTCATTGTGTTGTAATAGTGATGGTAGTTTGTCCTTCTTGTGTTGTATTAGTGATGATACTTTGTGCTCCTTGTGTTGTAATAGTGATGATACTTTGTGCTCCTTGTGTTGTAATAGTGATGGTAGTTTGTCCTCCTTGTGTTGTAATAGTGATGGTAGTTTGTCCTCCTTGTGTTGTAATAGTGATGGTAGTTTGTCCTCCTTGTGTTGTAATAGTGATGGTAGTTTGTCCTTCTTGGGTTGTAATAGTGATGGTAGTTTATCCTCCTTGCGTTGTATTAGTGATGGTAGTTTATCTTCCTTGCGTTGTATTAGTGATGGTAGTTTGTCCTCCTTGCGTTGTAATAATGATGGTAGTTTGTCCTCCTTGTGTTGTAATAGTGATGGTAGTTTGTCCTCCTTGTGTTGTAATAGTGATGGTAGTTTGTCCTCCTTGTGTTGTAATAGTGATGGTAGTTTGTCCTTGTGTTGTAATAGTGATGGTAGTTTATCCTCATTGTGTTGTAATAGTGATGGTAGTTTGTCCTTCTTGTGTTGTATTAGTGATGATACTTTGTGCTCCTTGTGTTGTAATAGTGATGATACTTTGTGCTCCTTCTGTTGTATTAGTGACGGTAGTTTGTCCTTCTTGTGTTGTATTAGTGATGGTAGTTTGTCCTCCTTGTGTTGTAATAGTGATGGTAGTTTGTCCTCCTTGTGTTGTAATAGTGATGGTAGTTTGTCCTTGTGTTGTAATAGTGATGGTAGTTTATCCTCATTGTGTTGTAATAGTGATGGTAGTTTGTCCTTCTTGTGTTGTAATAGTGATGGTAGTTTGTCCTCCTTGTGTTGTAATAGTGATGATAGTTTGTCCTCCTTCTGTTGTATTAGTGACGGTAGTTTGTCCTTCTTGTGTTGTATTAGTGATGGTAGTTTGTCCTCCTTGTGTTGTATTAGTGATGGTAGTTTGTCCTCCTTGTGTTGTAATAGTGGTGGTAGTTTGTCCTCCTTGTGTTGTAATAGTGATGGTAGTTTGTCCTCCTTGTGTTGTAATAGTGATGGTAGTTTGTCCTCCTTGTGTTGTAATAGTGATGGTAGTTTGTCCTCCTTGTGTTGTAATAGTGATGGTAGTTTGTCCTCCTTGTGTTGTAATAGTGATGGTAGTTTGTCCTCCTTGTGTTGTAATAGTGACGGTAGTTTGTCCTCATTGTGTTGTAATAGTGATGGTAGTTTGTCCTCATTGTGTTGTAATAGTGATGGTAGTTTGTCCTCCTTGTGTTGTAATAGTGATGGTAGTTTGTCCTCCTTGTGTTGTAATAGTGATGGTAGTTTCTCCTTTTTGTGTTGTAATAGTGATGGTAGTTTGTCCTTCTTGTGTTGTAATAGTGATGGTAGTTTGTCCTTCTTGTGTTGTAATAGTGATGGTAGTTTGTCCTCCTTGTGTTGTATTAGTGATGGTAGTTTGTCCTCCTTGTGTTGTAATAGTGATGGTAGTTTATCCTCCTTGCGTTGTATTAGTGATAGTAGTTTATCTTCCTTGCGTTGTATTAGTGATGGTAGTTTGTCCTCCTTGTGTTGTAATAGTGATGGTAGTTTGTCCTCCTTGTGTTGTAATAGTGATGGTAGTTTGTCCTCCTTGTGTTGTAATAGTGATGGTAGTTTGTCCTCCTTGTGTTGTAATAGTGATGGTAGTTTGTCCTCCTTGTGTTGTAATAGTGACGGTAGTTTGTCCTTCTTGGGTTGTAATAGTGATGGTAGTTTATCCTCCTTGCGTTGTATTAGTGATGGTAGTTTATCTTCCTTGCGTTGTATTAGTGATGGTAGTTTGTCCTCCTTGCGTTGTAATAGTGATGGTAGTTTGTCCTCCTTGTGTTGTAATAGTGATGGTAGTTTGTCCTCCTTGTGTTGTAATAGTGATGGTAGTTTGTCCTCCTTGTGTTGTAATAGTGATGGTAGTTTGTCCTCCTTGTGTTGTAATAGTGATGGTAGTTTGTCCTCCTTGTGTTGTAATAGTGATGGTAGTTTGTCCTCCTTGTGTTGTAATAGTGATGGTAGTTTGTCCTTCTTGTGTTGTAATAGTGATGGTAGTTTATCCTCATTGTGTTGTAATAGTGATGGTAGTTTGTCCTTCTTGTGTTGTATTAGTGATGATACTTTGTGCTCCTTGTGTTGTAATAGTGATGATACTTTGTGCTCCTTGTGTTGTAATAGTGATGGTAGTTTGTCCTCCTTGTGTTGTAATAGTGATGGTAGTTTGTCCTCCTTGTGTTGTAATAGTGATGGTAGTTTGTCCTCCTTGTGTTGTAATAGTGATGGTAGTTTGTCCTTCTTGGGTTGTAATAGTGATGGTAGTTTATCCTCCTTGCGTTGTATTAGTGATGGTAGTTTATCTTCCTTGCGTTGTATTAGTGATGGTAGTTTGTCCTCCTTGCGTTGTAATAATGATGGTAGTTTGTCCTCCTTGTGTTGTAATAGTGATGGTAGTTTGTCCTCCTTGTGTTGTAATAGTGATGGTAGTTTGTCCTTGTGTTGTAATAGTGATGGTAGTTTATCCTCATTGTGTTGTAATAGTGATGGTAGTTTGTCCTTCTTGTGTTGTATTAGTGATGATACTTTGTGCTCCTTGTGTTGTAATAGTGATGATACTTTGTGCTCCTTGTGTTGTAATAGTGATGATACTTTGTGCTCCTTCTGTTGTATTAGTGACGGTAGTTTGTCCTTCTTGTGTTGTATTAGTGACGGTAGTTTGTCCTCCTTGTGTTGTAATAGTGATGGTAGTTTGTCCTCCTTGTGTTGTAATAGTGATGGTAGTTTGTCCTTGTGTTGTAATAGTGATGGTAGTTTATCCTCATTGTGTTGTAATAGTGATGGTAGTTTGTCCTTCTTGTGTTGTATTAGTGATGATACTTTGTGCTCCTTGTGTTGTAATAGTGATGATACTTTGTGCTCCTTCTGTTGTATTAGTGACGGTAGTTTGTCCTTCTTGTGTTGTATTAGTGGTGGTAGTTTGTCCTCCTTGTGTTGTATTAGTGGTGGTAGTTTGTCCTCCTTGTGTTCTAATAGTGGTGGTAGTTTGTCCTCCTTGTGTTGTAATAGTGGTGGTAGTTTGTCCTCCTTGTGTTGTAATAGTGATGGTAGTTTGTCCTCCTTGTGTTGTAATAGTGATGGTAGTTTGTCCTCCTTGTGTTGTAATAGTGATGGTAGTTTGTCCTCCTTGTGTTGTAATAGTGATGGTAGTTTGTCCTCCTTGTGTTGTAATAGTGACGGTAGTTTGTCCTCCTTGTGTTGTAATAGTGACGGTAGTTTGTCCTCATTGTGTTGTAATAGTGATGGTAGTTTGTCCTCATTGTGTTGTAATAGTGATGGTAGTTTGTCCTCCTTGTGTTGTAATAGTGATGGTAGTTTGTCCTCCTTGTGTTGTAATAGTGATGGTAGTTTCTCCTTTTTGTGTTGTAATAGTGATGGTAGTTTGTCCTTCTTGTGTTGTAATAGTGATGGTAGTTTGTCCTTCTTGTGTTGTAATAGTGATGGTAGTTTGTCCTTCTTGTGTTGTAATAGTGATGGTAGTTTGTCCTCCTTGTGTTGTATTAGTGATGGTAGTTTGTCCTCCTTGTGTTGTAATAGTGATGGTAGTTTGTCCTCCTTGTGTTGTAATAGTGATGGTAGTTTGTCCTTCTTGTGTTGTATTAGTGATGGTAGTTTGTCCTCCTTGTGTTGTAATAGTGATGGTAGTTTGTCCTCCTTGTGTTGTAATAGTGATGGTTGTTTGTCCTTCTTGTGTTGTAATAGTGATGGTAGTTTGTCCTTCTTGTGTTGTATTTGTGACGGTAAGGATTTCTCCTCATGTACTCTTGTGTGTTCATACATGTATGATTACGTATTACATACGTAATAAATACATGTATGGTATAATTGCCTTCGTCACTCAGATTCGTTCTTTCATTGGAATTGTTTTTAATAATTAATGTTTCATCTTAAAGAAACAGTAGAGCCTTTTAACTTGTACAAAAACAGTGCTAGATTAGGATAGTATATTATAAAGCAAATAGTGTTCCAAGTTGTAACACTTGGAAGTTGTTGTGCAAGTGGAAATCTAATGTAAATGAAACAGGTGTGAATTTATATTTAAAACCCATAGTTTTCGATAATTTATTTTAGTATTTAAAGATAACTTCTGACTATTTATAACAACATCCATTCATTAATTAAAGGCTAGATTCCTTCTTTAAAAGCCTTGTAATAATTCACTCAAGAAATACCATTTCGTACAAACACTTTAAAAGTTATTCATTGTTTTGAGTACAATTAATGTTCGTGATTGCTATTTCACAAGTTATTTACGACTTTTATCATTTCTGTTCTTGTTGAATCTAAGGATTTAATAGTAAGTCATTTATCAGTTTCGAACACCCAACACCAATAGACTCGGTTGTTACCTTTATTTCTAGAACAAATCTGAAACAAACACCAGAGAAATGCTTCTACGTAAATCTATTTTGAAAAGCTAAAAAATTCTATTCTTTTTTTTTCTGTTTGGCAGATCAACGTACTTGCTGTTTAATCGTTTTTTTATTATTATTTTAAACAAGACGTAAGAAAATATCTCTTTCATTTCGTGTAGCACGTGATTTATTCCATAGAGGTCCACGAAGTTTGACGACATTAGTTACGTCATACACTCCAGGAGGTCTCGTGCTCCGAAATAAGCAGCGCTCTTCGTCCTCTCTTGTCACTCATGTAAGTAATGATGACCCGAGAACGACCCTTGTCGTTGTGGCGAAGAAGAACTATTACGGGAGAGCCCTTCACCATGCAGAAACAAACGTGCACGTGCGGTATAATATAAACTGATACTTAAAATGATTTACCACTGTAGACATTCCCTGTTGGATCGAACTCGTAATTTTTATCGACACAACTGAAAGAAGTATCCGATCTACCTTCGTGAATACGAATATAAACAGTGAACTTATAAAAACAACAAAACTGCATGTATTCATATTAATAAGTAAAACAAAATCTGTCACATGTTGTCACATGACCTCAATCAAGAATAACTTAGAAGCACGAACGGGCTGAACGTACTCAACACTACAGTAAAAGACAACAATGACGATAATTGGGTAGCATGTTTAATAGTGCGTTACCAAACTGGTTTAAGTTCCTTTATACAATATTCTTTGAAAGACAAACGAGTTACTTAAAATAGAGATAAATTATGGAAATTTTCTCAGTATTTACTAACGATCTCAGTTTCTGTGTAAGGTGTATCAGTTAATATTGGTTGTTTCTAGAAGACAATTATTACCTTATTTTACCTTCATTACGGGCTCTCAAGTTGTAATTTGTAATTTATTTTTAATTAGGGTTACGTATTAAGGTTAGCGTGCTCAATTGAGAATATTTAAAAAAACAACAACTCATGGTTTGGAACTCCGTCTGCGTTATAAGAATGACTGTTCTCTCTGACAAGGGTTCCCTGCCAGTTGACAGAAGATGGTGTTCACTTATTACTTTTCACATAGGTTTAACGCTTCAAAATTACTTAGGGCCGTCGGAGATCTCGAGTATTTTTGCGCGAATTTTGACACACACACAAATTTCAACGTCAGTTTCACTATATAAAATAGTATGCTGTTATAGGTTCGAAGAACACACGGTGCTTTATTAAGTTTCGTTCAATGCAGGTTTGCCCTGTATCAACTGTAAAAAATGGTTTATCCTCTGTTTGTGGATATGTACCCAGGTTTCTTAATAAATACAGTAGACTCGATGTGTAGATAAGTATCCAGCTTAATCAATAATACAGTAGACTGGATGTGTGAATATGTATCTAGGTTAATCAGTAACACAGTAGACTGGATGTGTAGATATGTATCCAGCTTGATCAATAACACAGTAGACTGGATGTGTGAATATGTATCCAGGTTAATCAGTAACACAGAAGACTGGATGTGCGGATATGTATTCAGCTTAATCAGTAACACAGTAGAACTGGATGTGCAGATATGTATTCAGATTAATCAGTAACACAGTAGACTGGATGTGTGAATATGTATCCAGGTTAATCAATAATACAGTAAACTGGATGTGCAGATATGTATCCAGCTTACTCAGTAACACAGTAGAACTGGATGTGCGGATATATATTCAGCTTAATCAGTAACACAGTAGACTGGATGTGTGAATATGTATCCAAGTTAATCAGTAACACAGTAGACTGGGTGTGTGAATATGTATCCAGCTTACTCAGTAACACAGTAGAACTGGATGTGTAGATATGTATTCAGCTTAATCAGTAACACAGTAGACTGGATGTGTGAATATGTATCCAGGTTAATCAATAATACAGTAAACTGGATGTGCAGATATGTATCCAGCTTACTCAGTAACACAGTAGAACTGGATGTGCGGATATATATTCAGCTTAATCAGTAACACAGTAGACTGGATGTGTGAATATGTATCCAAGTTAATCAGTAACACAGTAGACTGGGTGTGTGAATATGTATCCAGCTTACTCAGTAACACAGTAGAACTGGATGTGTAGATATGTATTCAGCTTAATCAGTAACACAGTAGACTGGATGTGTGAATATGTATCCAGGTTAATCAATAATACAGTAAACTGGATGTGCAGATATGTATCCAGCTTACTCAGTAACACAGTAGAACTGGATGTGTGAATATGTATCCAGGTTAATCAATAATACAGTAAACTGGATGTGCAGATATGTATCCAGCTTACTCAGTAACACAGTAGAACTGGATGTGCGAATATGTATCCAGCTTACTCAGTAACACAGTAGAACTGGATGTGTAGATATGTATTCAGCTTAATCAGTAACACAGTAGACTGGATGTGTGAATATGTATCCAGGTTAATCAATAATACAGTAAACTGGATGTGCAGATATGTATCCAGCTTACTCAGTAACACAGTAGAACTGGATGTGTGAATATGTATCCAGGTTAATCAATAATACAGTAAACTGGATGTGCAGATATGTATCCAGCTTACTCAGTAACACAGTAGAACTGGATGTGTGAATATGTATCCAGCTTACTCAGTAACACAGTAGAACTGGATGTGTAGATATGTATTCAGCTTAATCAGTAACACAGTAGACTGGATGTGTGAATATGTATCCAGGTTAATCAATAATACAGTAAACTGGATGTGCAGATATGTATCCAGCTTACTCAGTAACACAGTAGACTGGATGTGTGAATATGTATCCAGCTTACTCAGTAACACAGTAGAACTGGATGTGTAGATATGTATCCAGCTTACTCAGTAACACAGTAGAACTGGATGTGTGGATGTGATAGGCATATAGTAAAGTTCTGAATTTAATAGCTAGCAAGGCCCACGCTGAGCAGTGCTATACAATAGAATATTCTCTACAGATCATTATAATAGTAACAGTCAACTCATTACTATGGATGGTGAGTGGTAGTGTGTAGAGGACTGGTTACCTTTCAGTGGGGGACTGAAAAGTCTGAATGATTGTATCGCTAGAATTAAGTTTTCGATATCCCTGGAGGACAGAGCACAGTGAGCTTATTCTGTAGCTGTGCATACAAAACGAATATAAAAGGCTAACACTACAGTGTTAATACATGCGTTGGATAAGTATTTCAGAGAGATAAATATTTTAAACACCACTTAGGGTGTTTACTCTTTGTGAGGAAGGAAAGATTTCTTTAAGAATCTCTTCCTGGAATGAGACATTTTGAAATAAATAATTTTGGTTGTACTTTATGGGACTAAAATATATTGATGTGTAATATTTATTATTATGGTTTTCTCTTTTCTTTCAGGCCGAGAACTTGTTGTTGGATGATAATTTGAACATCAAAATTGCAGGTACTTCATAAGTATTAATATTTCTTTTTAATAATTTTGTTACAATTGAGACGACAAAATTCATAGAATTATAGCACAGTTTCGTATGTCTCTGTCAGCAAGTCATTTTAATGTATTGATTAGTAGAGACTGATTAGTATTTAACGTATTTTAGCCAATCGGCTTGATTACTCCATGTCTCACGTGCGATATGTTTCATTGTGCTGTCTTAAGCATAATCATTTTAATTACCCTATTTCTGACTTTCAACCAAGTTTATCTCGTGTATTTTTTACATTTGGTTTATTTGTATCAGAACAGCTGGTATGGGTATTAACACTTTTATTGATAAAGAGAGAACAATGTTTTGACCTTCCTAGGTCATCGTCATCTTACTTTATTTATTATTTGCTTTATGTATAATATTTTTTTGTCAAACGAAACTTTCATCATCTGAAGACTTAGAAAATCTATCTGATTACATTGGGTTATATATTGATAATCCTATCTAAATATATCAGGTTACCTATTGATTTTCAATTATTTCGTAATTTTTTTTAACCTCGCTCAAAAAAAAATCTAACAGAAGTGAATTTAAAATTGATAAGAAGTTTTAATGTTTATTTATATGTTTTATATAGTTGAAACTTGTATCAATAAATTTTATGACTTGTGCTAACTAATTGTTTCCATTTTTCAGACTTTGGGTTCAGCAATTTTTATTCAGTCTCTGACAAACTGACCACGTGGTGTGGAAGTCCACCTTATGCAGCTCCAGAGGTTTTCGAAGGAAAAAAATATGTTGGTCCGGAAATTGATATCTGGGTAAGTGTTGAACTTTGAACCAAAGTTTACCTTCCATGTTTATTGTGGGTAAGTACTGGAACTTTGAACCGAAGTTTACCTTCCATGTTTATTGTGGGTAGGTGTTGAACTTTGAACCAAAGTTTACCTTCCATGTTTATTGTGGGTAGGTGTTGAACTTTGAACCGAAGTTTACCTTCCATGTTTATTGTGGGTAGGTGTTGAACTTTGAACCAAAGTTTACCTTCCATGTTTATTGGGTAGGTGTTGAACTTTGAACCAAAGTTTACCTTCCATGTTTATTGTGGGTAGGTGTTGAACTTTGAACCGAAGTTTACCTTCCATGTTTATTGTGGGTAGGTGTTGAACTTTGAACCAAAGTTTACCTTCCATGTTTATTGTGGGTAGGTGTTGAACTTTGAACCGAAGTTTACCTTCCATGTTTATTGTGGGTAGGTGTTGAACTTTGAACCAAAGTTTACCTTCCATGTTTATTGTGGGTAGGTGTTGAACTTTGAACCGAAGTTTACCTTTCATGTTTATTGTGGGTAGGTGTTGAACTTTGAACCGAAGTTTACCTTCCATGTTTATTGCATGTAAGTACTGGAAATTTATCATATATTTTCAATGTTTTGCCATTTGAACAATATAACAATATAACTGCTGAAAGTAATTTAAGAATTAATAGAAATAATGAATCAGATGCTATTTAAGGTTTCAAAGGAAGTTATCGTTCATGGTATTTGTCTGTAGCTTTGTATGCCGAGTAAGCGTTTAAGTATAATATATGAACAAACTTTAAATATAGTTATTACAATAGTGCTCTATGACTTTCATTATACATTCAACAAAAACGAAATGTGCCTTAGGTTTCAGTTTTGTTTTTTTCATCGTGAAACGTATGCTCATGATTATTATAACCGCATTGCTGATATTTAAAGTAAAATAGCGTTGGAACAGTTTGTGTTTATATATAGAAACGTAACGCAGTTAATCAATTTCCTTAGACCGTAGTTTTAGTTCTCTACTCGTATATCATGAACTGGCAAGGTGAATATGTACATGACGTCAACAGATGGCGTGACTACGACTGGTACAGGATTCCTTTCAAAGGCTGTAACACGTATATTTCGCAAAATATACTTAAAATGTTATGTTCACACAGTATACAAAACTATATTTTCTCCAAGTGATAGGATAGACGTTTATTATTGTGATTTCCAAATTATTTTGTAGTTGGTTGGTGGAATTACATCACAATAAATTATAAACACTTGTTAAGCTAGAACGTCATCTTGCACAAGTTTAACAAATCAAATGTCTATCATACAAAATTAATTAGATGTTTGCTTTTGTTGTTGTTCTAATACAAATCATTGCTTTACCTGCTGCTCAAAATAAATTGTAATTTTTTTTAACATTTATAAGTTATGTTTTTATCCTGGTAACGTTATCCAACTATCAACATGTTATATACTGTAATAAAACTAGTTACTGGTCATCTCACTGTCAGCTTGTTGTATACTGGAATAATACCAGATATTGGTTACCTTATTATCAACTTGTTATACACTGTAATAAGGCCCTATACTGGTTATCTTACTATCAACTTGTTATATACCTTAATAAGACTAGATACAAGTTATCGTACTATCAACTTGATACATACTATAATAACACTAGATACCCTTTATCTTATTATCAACTTGTGATATATTAGAATGACACAAGATAGTTGTTATCTCACCATTACCATGATGTATTTTAGAATAAGACAATCTAGTCATTATCTTAAGACCAACATTCTACATTTAGATACTCTGGAAAAAGCTCACCATACTAAAACAAAAATGATTTAACATAAAAATTGTTCAATGAAAACAATTAGTTTTGTTTATCGTAGTTGTTCATTGTACAGAAACTAGAAGTTTGACTGAACTTTCACTGATGTTATATTTTGATGAATAATATAAGATAGAAATATTTAACGCCAAGTGAATTCTGATACCTTTTCAAAGATTTTCTGTGTTAAAAAGCATGTAGATATATTACAATAACACTTTCTCTCTGGAGCTTTGGAAACTAGAAATTTACCTGTTCAAAAGTCATACATAAAAATTGGAGAGGCGAAAAAGACAGCATTTCGAAATTGTTTCGTGTAATCGTCTTGGATTTCTCTTTTACACTTTCAATTTGTTTAATTCAAAGCAACTTGGTGTAGCATACATGAAACAATAATAAACAACGGAAATTCATAAAGAGTGAGAAATGTTTTCAAATTAAGTTCATTGCACAGAACTTTTAGACGGATTAATAATGGTTATCAATAGGTTATAACACAATAAAACTAAAAACACTTTGTGGTTTTTGTCACATTAACAGCGGTTTATTCGTTATTCTTACATAAAAATTCGAATAGTCTTATTCCTTGTATTACTAAGACATCCTATAAGCCAGGAAGTATTCCAGTTTAGTACAGAGGGCGCTACCTAAAACTGCTATAAACACGATGTTTGATTACTCAGTATTAATGTCGAGAATTATGTATTTTTCCAGAGTCTTGGCGTGGTTCTTTATGTCCTTGTTTGTGGATCTCTTCCGTTTGATGGCACCAATCTGCAGGTGCTCCGTGATAGAGTTCTGTCTGGCCGGTTTCGTATTCCATACTTTATGTCTTCAGGTAAGCTGGTGTGGTTTCACTGTTGCTGTAGATATTCAAGTTTTAGATATGAGTTTCTTCTATTGGATTAACTTAAATATGTGTTTATTGTGTAGTCCACACCTATATATTTAGCTCAGTTTTGATTCATTTTTGTTTTATGTCGGATTCCTGGCCCGGCATGGCCAAGAGTGTTAAGGCGTTCGACTCGTAATCCGAGGGTCGCGGGTTCAAATCCCGTTCGCACCAAACATGCTCACTCTCCCAGCCGTGGGGGAGTTATAATGTGACGGTCAATCTCAATATTCGTTGGTAAAGGTATACAACACCAAGAGTTGGCGGTGGGTGGTGATGACTAGCTGCCTTCCCTCTAGTCTTATACTGCAAAATTAGGGACGGCTAGCGCAGATAGCCCTCGAGTAGCTTTGCGAGAAATTCATAAACAAACAAACAATTGGAATTCCTCGAACTCTAGTGGGATATACTGTCACTCCTGTAACGCGTACATAGTCTTAACTTTTTGGGGGCAGCGGAATGTGAACCATAGAACCTCAAATCTGAACTCAGAGACGTTATTCTGTGACCGTGCTCGTTAATAACTATTATCTGAGAATGACGGCTGTAAGTGTTAATAGATTAGAATCACTGTAAATGAACTAAAATCAAAGGTCAAAGGTTACGGATAAATTGATCCAGGGTCAAGACGTGATGCTGCTAAAGGAGCTAAGCATCATCAACCAGGAACGCTTATAAAGTCGCTGTTAATACCGCTCGCTGTAAGGTTTAAAAAAACCTGAGTGTTTGTGGCTATGAAACCGTTAACTAGTTATTTCCCTGTTTGTGGACGCTTGTATCTAATCCACAACTACATGCGCTGTTTTTGTTGAAGTTAAATTCTGATCCATCTTAAAACAAAAGCATGATTTAAAGAACTCGTAAAAAATCTGGCATTAAAGATCACCCCAAGTCGTGGAAGTGTTGATGTTTATTATTATAATGTAAGACACTTCAAAATCATACTGAAGGAGTTATTGGAACTAAAAACGTACCACAAATAGAAAATCTAGATTCGGTCTAAGTTATTCATGATAGCGGTTAACAAACAAGCGTCAAACACAGAACACTAAAACGTAATCTGAGGGTCGCGGGTTTAAACATGCTCGCCCCTTTAGCCGCATGGGCGTTATAATGTTATGGTCAATCTCACTATTCGTTGTTAAAGAGTAGCGTAAGCGATGGCGGTGGGTGGTGATGACTAGCTGTCCTTTCTCTAGTCTTACACCGCTAAATACAAATAGATACTGGTTTAGCGTAGATAGACCTCGTGTAGCTTTGCGCGAAATTCAAACCAACAAAACCAAATAAATCAACACTAAAATTCGAGAACCCATCTTTGTGGTTGGAGTAACACGGATAAGCCAACATATAGCGTTGAGTTTATAAAAAATAATTTCAATTAGATCTACCATTGCTAATAATACTAAAAAACTATTTTGAAGAAACGTGGCCTTTTAAATGAATTAATTTTAAATAACTAGTCATCTGAATTTAACTTTGGTTGTTAACACCACACATTATTGTTAGCACTACAAAGCATTGTTAGCACTAAACATTATTGTTATTTTAAGACTGTTCTGTTAAGATGAGAAACTCATTACCTTACTACAATATTGTTACTGTAATAAGACTACGTACTGGTTATGTTACTATTAACATGTTATATACTATAATAAGACTACGTACTGGTTATGTCACTATTAATATGTTACATACTATAATAAGACTACGTACTGGTTATGTCACTATCAATATGTTGTATACAATAATAAGACTACGTACTGGTTATGTCACTATCAACATGTTGTATACAATAATAAGACTACGTACTGGTTATGTCACTATCAACATGTTGTATACAATAATAAGACTACGTACTGGTTATGTCACTATTAACATGTTACATACTATAATAAGACTACGTACTGGTTATGTCACTATCAACATGTTGTATACTATAATAAGACTACGTACTGGTTATGTCACTATCAACATGTTGTATACTATAATAAGACTACGTACTGGTTATGTCACTATCAACATGTATACAATAATAAGACTACGTACTGGTTATGTCACTATCAACATGTTGTATACAATAATAAGACTACGTACTGGTTATGTCACTATTAACATGTTACATACTATAATAAGACTACGTACTGGTTATGTCACTATTAACATGTTATATACTATAATAAGACTACGTACTGGTTATGTCACTATCAACATGTTACATACTATAATAAGACTACGTACTGGTTATGTCACTATTAACATGTTACATACTATAATAAGACTACGTACTGGTTATGTCACTATCAACATGTTATATACAATAATAAGACTACGTACTGGTTATGTCACTATTAACATGTTACATACTATAAGACTACGTACTGGTTATGTCACTATCAACATGTTATATACAATAATAAGACTACGTACTGGTTATGTCACTATCCACATGTTATATACAATAATAAGACTACGTACTGGTTATGTCACTATCCACATTTTATATACAATAATAAGACTACGTACTGGTTATGTCACTATCCACATGTTATATACAATAATAAGACTACGTACTGGTTATGTCACTATTAACATGTTACATACTATAATAAGACTAGATACTGGTTGTGTCACTATTAACATGTTACATACAATAATAAGACTACGTACTGGTTATGTCACTATCAATATGTTACATACTATAATAAGACTACGTACTGGTTATGTTACTATTAACATGTTACATACTATAATAAGACTACGATACTGGTTATGTCACTATCAACATGTTATATACAATAATAAGACTACGATACTGGTTATGTCACTATCAACATGTTGTATACAATAATAAGACTACGTACTGGTTATGTCACTATCAACATGTTGTATACAATAATAAGACTACGTACTGGTTATGTCACTATCAACATGTTGTATACAATAATAAGACTACGTACTGGTTATGTCACTATCAACATGTTATGTACTATAATAAGACTACGTACTGGTTATGTCACTATTAACATGTTACATAATATAATAAGACTACTTACTGGTTATGTTACTATTAACATGTTATATACAATAATAAGACTACGTACTGGTTATGTCACTATTAACATGTTACATACTATAATAAGACTAGATACTGGTTATGTCACTATCAACATGTTATATACTATAATAAGACTAGATACTGGTTACCTTACTATCAGCTTGTTATATACTAGAATAAAACTGGTTACTGGTTATCTTACTGTCAGCTTGTTATATACTAGAATAAAACTGGTTATCTTACTGTCAGCTTGTTATATACTAGAATAAAAGTAGATACTGGTTATCTTACTATCAGCTAGTTGTATGCTAGAATAAAACTAGATACTGGTTATCTTACTGTCAGCTTGTTATATACTAGAATAAAACTAGATACTGGTTATCTTACTATCAGCTTGTTATATACTAGAATAAAACTAGATACTGGTTTTCTTACTATCAGCTTGTTATATACTAGAATAAAACTAGATACTGGTTATCTTACTGTCAGCTTGTTATATACTAGAATAAAACTAGATACTGGTTATCTTACTATCAGCTTGTTATATACTAGAATAAAACTAGATACTGGTTATCTTACTGTCAGCTTGTTATATACTAGAATAAAACTAGATACTGGTTATCTTACTATCAGCTTGTTATATACTAGAATAAAACTAGATACTGGTTATCTTACTATCAGCTTGTTATATACTAGAATAAAACTAGATACTGGTTATCTTACTATCAGCTTGTTATATACTAGAATAAAACTAGATTCTGGTTATCTTACTATCAGCTTGTTATATACTAGAATAAAACTAGTTACTGGTTATCTTACTATCAGCTTGTTATATACTAGAATAAAACTAGATACTGGTTATCTTACTATCAGCTTGTTATATACTAGAATAAAACTAGATACTGGTTATCTTACTGTCAGCTTGTTATATACTAGAATAAAACTAGTTACTGGTTATCTTACTGTCAGCTTGTTATATACTAGAATAAAACTAGATACTGGTTATCTTACTGTCAGCTTGTTATATACCAGAATAAAACTAGATACTGGTTATCTTACTGTCAGCTTGTTATATACTAGAATAAAACTAGATCCTGGTTATCTTACTGTCAGCTTGTTATATACCAGAATAAAACTAGATACTGGTTATCTTACTGTCAGCTTGTTATACATTATTTTTCCCTTGAAGAATGTGAACACCTCATAAGAAGAATGCTAGTGTTAGATCCTGTAAAAAGATTCACCATAGAGCAGATCAAGCGTCATAAGTGGATGCAATCTGATGAAGCGACACCGATGCCCTCTGTACCTGCAGTTGTAGACAAACAAGGTCCTAGGTCTGGAGAATTTAGTGAGCAGATCCTACGTTTGATGCAAAGCCTCGGAATTGATACCAGTAAAACTAAAGAGGTGTGCACCATTACGTGTTTTTACGTGTAATTGATACCAGTAAAACTAAAGAGGTGTGCACAATTAGGTGTGATCTATCGATCACTTCCAGTTACATTTTATAAAATAGAGTAGAAAAATTCCATTATAAGGACAGTGTTGGAACTTAAAAGTTAAGTTAGTTTTACTATATTACAGTTTACTAAACATTGAAATAAGTTATAATACTGTTGGTTTTTCTCAGTCATTTTTCATTTTGTTTGTAATGACATATGCTCATGTATTACGTTTTCAACTGTTTGAAACGTGTTAATTTCCTCCCAGTCTCTAGCTAATGAAAAGTACGATCATCACGCCGCGATATATTTCCTTCTTCTTGATCGATTACGTCACCAACGTGCTTCCCCCATTCCTGTGACGTCAGTCAAGCAAGCGGTTGACACTCAGCAGCGTCGACCGAGCTCTATTGCAGAACAGGCGATGCGGAAAGTGGATTTACCGCCACCTGGTGCTATTCTTCCTACTCATCTGCAGGGATCACCAATCTCATTTTCTGGTTCGTCGAAAGGTGGCGTCGTAGACAAGGCCCTTCAGGTAACATTTATTGCAGAGTAAACGAAAAACTTTTGCGTGGTGCAGAGTTTAAAAAGTATAGATTTTAATGGCAACATGTTTTAGAAATACATAAATTAATAATTAAATTTTTATTAATATTTTTAAAATAAGCTCTTGTCGATTGTTTTGTGAAGATATGTTAAAAATGTTCATCCATGTCTATTCTAGAACTGATTTGAAAGATATTGTGTATCAGATAGTTTTAAGAATAAATTTGTATGTGTTCTGAAGTGATGTACACAGTTTAAAAGAAGTTAGGAAAACGCCATTTCCATTATCTGGTTATATTTATCTGGAGTGTAAAAGTCGTTTTCTCTTAAATTTTTATGAATAAGTGTTTCTTTTTTTCTGTATCAACATAGCCACTGCCTTAATTAATCGCACGTTTTGTTATTTTATTAAAATTAAATGACTTTTGTTGTTTGTCCACATATATTTTGCGTTGGTTGGTGACGTGGTATCTCTTAAGATTGCTGTGCATGAATATTTATTATTATTTGTTTATTGTACGTGACCTGTCTGTTTGCCTGGTTTCTGTCTAATTACTGCATGCTGTGAGGATGTAGTTTGTTCTTGTTTTTTTAGAAACAAAACAGCTATATGGGGACAGAACTTCAGGAACGAAGTTTAAAACAAGGTACTATGAGTTAAAACATACTTTGATTTAATCATATAATGGTTATACAATCCAGACAGGATTCAGATTTGGTGTTTAATCTTCTTAAAGGAAATTTTGGGTTAATTAACAATATTAATCAAAAACTGATAAGTTACGTCGTGTAATAGAAGACTTATTTTCTATATAAATACTATGAATTTCTCAAGATTGTGGAAACCATTGTTGGTAGTACATGATATTGTTAAGATGCGTATTGTGCCAAGTAAGCAATACAAATGTAATATAAGTGACAATATTACGTTTAACTCTCCAACTAACGATAATACAAATAACATAGAATAAAGTAACTTTATTCTATGTTAGCATATTTTATAAAACAATAGTATTGTGTTATAAAACAACAGTATTGTGTAAGGAGATTTTGTGATCTTGTATCCTTTTAAAGTTTATTTTAAAATACTGAAACCGAAACTAGTCAAAAGGGGATTACTTGTATATATATAAACTAGTCAAAAGGGGATTACTTGTATATATATAAACTAGTTGCTGTGCTTGCAAGTATACTTTTGTTTTGCTCAAATTATTTAATACTTTATCGATTAAAAACAAGTGAATTTTTAGAGCACTTTCTAAGAAAATCGTTAATTCTATTACGCAATTCGTTAGTTAATAAATAAACGTTTATCGTTGTAACAATACTATAATTATAAAAGAGTTACTAGTTGACCTTAGATTTTTTATTTCTGGTTTATTCTCCATTTATTAACGACTTTAAAAGTCTTGTTTCCATGACACTTTTACGTTCCACTAGTCTGCTTTTCTTTATTTGTATTTCTGTCTAATATGCCCAGTATAGCAAGTAAAAACTAAAAATGTAAACACATACAGGAAGGTGGACACGCCTCTTCGTGACGTTGTTCTAGCTCAGCTTACCCCATTGGTAAGCAATAAGAAATTATAGTGCAAAGAATGTCTGTTATTTTCCTGATATGTATCTCTTTTGTTTATTGTAAATTCATATTTATTTATTCTTAACTGAAACTCTGAGTAATAACCACTTTATTTACCAGATTTCGTTTGCAGGTATTTCATAAATTATATTCTCATGTTATGTCTGTCTGTTTTTTTTCACAGGCGAGGCCTCAGATAAGCACCGTTCGACACCACGTGTTTAGTTTTACAACTGATGGGACAGTGCCATCTAGTGGCCGATATTTAGGACAAAACTATCGATTAGGAGAGGGGGATCCAACCCCTTTAGGAATTCCAGTACGCTTATGCGAGGGAATGACAGGCGGTCGTCCGCCAACACCTCAAGGCCAACACTTTTCTCGAGTCGCAACTTCCATTGACGAAGGTGTGGAAGTTGACGGAAGTAGGAGTTCACTAGAATTTCGAACGTGTTCTCCTGTGCAGCAGAAGGCAACATTTTATTCAGGAGAGCACGTTACTTGTTGTGGTACATTTTACCAATCTAGCGATAAACATAGAGAAAGCCCACCTTTGTGTAATCTAACTCAGCTGCTAAGTTTATCTGATGCTCCGTTAGAGGGCATCCAAACTACTTCTCAAAATTTGAATCAAAATTTTGAAAGCTTCGATTCACAAATAGAAACAGATTTTGGATCCAGCCTGACTTCCTGTTCCCAAGGGAATCCAAGTTTTTCTAGTTTCACCGAGAGCCGTGAAGAGTCTCTCTTTGTGGCTAGTCCTTCAGAGGTTCTATCTCAAACGCGCCTCCCTGTTCATCATTTCACATTTACAGGGCCTGATTACTCTCATCATATATTGACAGTAATCTCACTGACAAACAGTCACCAAGGTGTTTTCGTGAGGGCAGAAGAGCTTCTGATGGGCTTGTTGCTGAAACTGTTCGTGCATTCTGTCAACAACTACGCACACAAGAAAAAAACTCGAGGTATTGTAGACTTGAATGATATCAGTGTGGAACATCGAACGTTACAGTTGCTATTTAGAGACCAAACACGTCAAGAAGTGGTACGTCCACCTAAAAAACACTGTTTTGGTGAGTCAAGCGAGGATTACACAACAGAGAAAGAAAAGAACATGAAGTACCAGCATATTTCAAAACGTAGTAGTTTACCAGAAGCTCCAACAGTGTCTCCCCCACAGCCAAGGACGTTTACATTGTATCAAATTCAACCTCATCAAGAAGGATGTCGTCAAACGTCACCAGACACCTCAGTACCTTCGTCTTCTACACAACCAACAGAAGCGGGAGGGTTGTTACATGTACAGAATAAGGCTTTACAACAACATCTTTTTCACCAAAGACTTCAGCAAAAGCGTCAAGAAATGAAAAAGCAGACAACAATACATAGACGCCAAACCAGCCGGCAAAAGTCTCTCAAAGTAGCACAGCAATCGTCCTCAGTAGTACCACTATCCATGGAAGTACTTGCTTCATCAGCAGCTATCAAACCCAGAACTGAAGATTCTTCCTCTTTATCAAAATCGGAAGTTCCAGACTTGGAAATAAACCAGACTCAACATTTGTCCTTCCTCCCTAACCTTCAGCAGTCTCAAAAGTTATCTTTCCTCCAAGATCTTCAACAGAAACAGTCTCAGCAGTTATCTTTTTTTCAGATATTCAACAAAGACAATCACAACAGTCATCCTTCACTTCTAGTCCTCAACAAGGAAAAATGCTACAGTTGTCGTTTCTTTCTGATGTCCAGCATGGACAGTCTAAGCAGTTGTTGTTAACCTCTGATACCCAACAAGGACAGCCTCAGCAGTTGTCGTTAATATCTGATGTCCAGCAAGGACAACCTCAGCAATTGTCGTTTCTCTCTGATGTCCAACAAGGACAACCTCAGCAATTGTTTCTGTCTGATGTCCAACAAGGACAACCTCAGCAATTGTCGTTTCTGTCTGATGTCCAACAAGGACAACCTCAGCAGTTATCATCAATCTCTGATACCCAACAAGGACAACCTCAGCAATTATCGTTTCTCTCTGATGTCCAGCTAGGACAACCTCAGCAGTTGTCATTTTTTGTGATGTCCAACAAGGACAATCTTTACTTGATGAAAAGCAAAAGAAAAATAACACGTGTATTGGACCTATTATAGAACCCAAAACAATCCCTTATGCAGTGACCACTTTACCACAAACATCTTCCCAGTCTTGGTCTCCTGAACAGGAAATTGAAAGTACCAACAGTCAGTTGGTCGCTAACAGAAACTTGTTGGTTATACAACCAGAAAACTTAAGTACGACTTCTTTATCCGTTCAGCGTGTTCTGCCATTTCCTTTCTGGCATCCAGTAGCACCTGTGGAAGCCATGCAGTTAAACCAACCCCGAACAACATGCTTTCTTCCTCAAGAAGGGAGTCGCGTGACCAAACTGTTACCATGGAAACCTATTGTTGCGAGTGGGATGACATCCATGCCGTCAGTTAGCGAAAATCCTGACCTTGAACAAGTAAGTCACATGGACACACAGTAAAACCTTTAGGAATTGTTCATTAATGTGACAGAGAAGAGAGTGAGAGGCCTACAATGCACCATTGAAACACCAATTTGAACATAATAATTATTTTGCTCATCAGGGGATTCGACAACATTGAGCTGGAGTTTTATTAGCCTGTCGTAGTTACCAACGTTATTTCATTTCCACTAATCTATTAATATTCACAAAATCACTGACACGTGTAATAAATGTGTTAAAAGGAATTAAACGTTACAACAATGTATCATATTTAGTTCGATATGCTAAGATTAAATATTTTCTTTTGACTACACAAATATTTATTTATATAATAACCATATGCCATTATTTAATAACTGATATTTAATGATTTGAATGATATTTTTATCATATTAAATTACAAACCCCAAGGTTTAAAGAAAAAAAATATATAAGTGAATTCAAACTAAACTGTTTCTCAGTTGAATAGTCAAAGCTGATTCTATAAGTCATATTTCCACGCCACCTATATGCAGATAAAAAGATAACTCAAATGCCATGGCAACGTAAAATTTAGAAACAAAAATGCTATTGATTTCTACGAACTCGTAGAACCAATTGGAAATTTTGAACTTGCAATATATTGTAATCAATAGCTCTTAAATTTATTAAGTAAGTTGGGATGTTATCATAAAGAGATGGAGGCAGTAACATGTGGTGGATTCTACACGTATCATGCACTGTATTTGTGATGTTCTATGTTATTCCCAATCAGTGTATATATATATATATAATATATACACGCAGATGGCATGTGGTTTTAATTACAAGTGCTTACACGCAAGTATCTTGAAGTAGATAATTCATATGTCATGCAGTTACTTACATCCATGTATTACGT
Organism: Tachypleus tridentatus; assembly: GCF_004210375.1. NCBI lineage: Eukaryota > Metazoa > Arthropoda > Merostomata > Xiphosura > Limulidae > Tachypleus > Tachypleus tridentatus. Next base: position 5,831,172 of record NC_134835.1, on the reverse strand, counting down.
TATAATGACATAATAGAAGTTTACAAGGTTTATAAAATTTAGTTTTAACAAGTCTTAAAATAAACTAGGTTTAAAATGCTGTGGAAGAGAAGCAGAATACCTCTGTCGGAAAGTTTCTTAAACAATATTTAAAAAAAATATATATATTTCTGGTCATTGGTGCACTTGTATTTGGTTGTTTATATTATTTCGGTGACGTACTTATTTTAACAAAATTACAAATGTCATGAAAGTAAAATGAATATTACTCTGACCTATTTGCGAACTTTCTGTAAAAAATTGTGTGTGCGTGTTCGTGCCATATTTATATAAGACATAGTAAACATTAACAGACATGAACATTTCATTTAGCCAAAGATTTTTGCTGTTGTAACCATTTAAATATTGTAGATGTAATGCTGGTAGTGAATGTAAAATAACTTATTTTATTGTAAATGAGTATTTATTAGCGTGAAATGAAACATGAGATGTAATATACAATCCCATTATGTGTCGCAGGTACAACAATGTCCGTAGTATTTTCTCTCTCTTGGTGACGTGACCAAAATACGCAATGATAAGCATACGGTATCTTTTATAAGAGATCGGAAAACAGAATGTCTTCGGCATTTCTTTTAATGTAACCAGGAAGGTTTATCGTTTAGTGGAACAAATTTAAAATCACAATGTCAATCACTTTAATTTGAATCAACACTTTTAATTAACACTTATTCAGTGAGTTAAGTCGCTATACAGAAGTAGTTATTGAAGTGTTTAATTAAGTCAGTGGCTGATAACATTCACATAATATTACTGGTCAGTGGCTGATAACATTCACACAATATTACTGGTCAGTGGCTGATAACATTCACACAATATTACTGGTCAGTGGCTGACAACATTCACACAATATTACTGGTCAGTGGCTGATAACATTCACACAATATTACTGGTCAGTGGCTGATAACATTCACACAATGTTACTGGTCAGTGGCTGATAACATTCACACAATGTTACTGGTCAGTGGCTGATAACATTCACACAATATTACTGGTCAGTGGCTGATAACATTCACACAATGTTACTGGTCAGTCGCTGACAACATTCACACAATGTTACTGGTCTGTGGTTATTAATTTTTACACAATACGTGTTAGGAAGTTAATTTACTGTTTTTAAGGAAGTTTCTAAGGAGAACACGAAATTCAAATTACTGAATTATTTCTTAATTTTTGAAGCTGTATTTTTGTTAGTTTGAATTATGCACCAATTAATATTATGACCATAACCCCACACACACCACTACAAAGAATAAAGGTTCCATTTTACCTATCAAGGTCCTCCATTATCCCCAATTAGTTTTATAGTAACATAGAGGGCGTCCGCATCCGAGAAATAAAACTGTTAGGACACTTACACGCGGTAATTGAGCTACGTGTGTCACTTGCATGCCAACTGGATCATGATCGCGATCCAGATGCTTTCCAGAATCTGGAGAATTCTCACAAGTACAAACGTAGTCACAAAAATGGCGCTCCCAAGAAGGCCTGGAGCACAAAATCCGAATTCAAGTTCAGCGATTGGGCAAACCTACCTACAAAACGTACGAGAACTACCTACTTTGATACGAAACTTATTTACTCTTACATCAAACCCACCTAGTTTTATATCCCATCATGCCTGGGTGACGTTTTGGACCCGTTTTAGCTACCACATATTTTCTGAGGAAATATATATTTAAAATAGCAATAGGACAACACTACTGCTCCTCCCAAAGCCTTACAACGCTAGAAATCGGGTTTCGATACCTGTGATTGGCAGCTCACTGGAGCAAACAAAAAAAGCTGTAGCTGATTTAACTTTGACACATATGATCAAAAATATTTATAAATCGATCTATCTCGTTCGTCTTTAAGAAATCACTCTTACGCCAACACGTGATCCCAGTACTTGAAACATGTAATCGTCTGAAACCAAAGCGTACGTCTAAAGTGACGCTTCTTATTATAACCATGTGCGTTTTTTGTGAAGCAAAAAAAAACAATTGACAGGGACATGAAACGTGTCTCGAATACCAAAGTTAGGTGTGTTATTTATTTTTTCTAACGTGTTTTGCTCTAAAATAGTGTGCAGTGCTTGTATGTTTGTATAACAATTTGCGTCTCGTTTTCTGGTGTTATCTTTACGCCCAAATACGTTAATATAAGTAATTCACATGTGAAATAAAGGCAGCATCAAATGTATTTTAAACGGTATGGCAATGAAACTGTAGGTGAAGGCGTGTTTATATGATACATGTACCAGTATGTATGCTGTGAGATCGAATAACGGGCGTTGTGCATGTATCAGTATGTATGTTGTAAGATAGAATTAGAATAATAGGCGTTGTATATGTACCAGTATGTATGCTGTAAGATCGATAGTGGGCGTTTTATATGCACCAGTATGTATGCTGTAAGATCGATAGTGGGCGTTTTATATGCACCAGTATGTATGCTGTAAGATCGATAGCGGGCGTTGTATATATACCAGTATGTATGCTGTAAGATCGATAGCGGGCGTTGTATATGTACCAGTATGTATGCTGTAAGATCGATAGCGGGCGTTGTATATATACCAGTATGTATGCTGTAAGATCGATAGCGGGCGTTGTATATGTACCAGTATGTATGCTGTAAGATCGATAGCGGGCGTTGTTCATGTGCCAGTATGTATGTTGTAAGATCGATAACGGGCGTTGTGTGTGTACCAGTACATATGTTATAAGAACGCTAATTACCTCATGAATGAAAGTCTTGAAAACTGAAACCTAAAAACACGCTGTGTCTATACCTCTTTCTCGCTTACAATTCAAAGTAACTAGAACATGCCTCGCAGTAACTGATTTTATTGTTTTTATGTTGGTAAATAGCAATCTCAGTGTGACAATATGATGATCTCTAAAATATCTGTTTAATTAATAAATAAAAGTAGATGTTTTGGCGATTTTCCCCATTCATTTACGGTCAACATAGCCTGGTTAAAATTGCAAATTTGTCCAAACATATTATTTGTGAGCCAGTATAAAAAAACAAAGGGTTTGTAACTCTTTTCACATTATTGTATGCATTACATGCCTTTCTTTCTTTTATGATGCAAATGAACTTTTCTAGAAATATTTAGCAATAATTTAAGCCTTTACATGTCACTTCGTTTTGTTCTAAATTGAACTTGATAAATGATTCACGGCTATGGTGCTGCCACCTATACTCTATTGGTGTGATTTAATTTCCTGCGTCTAATCTTGTAAAACGTGCAGCAAATGGGTGGATTTTTGCCACTATCCAAAGCCCACGTATTTCTCCTCACTTCGTAAGAACAGGTATGAAACAATAACTGAGTATTTATTGCTTGAAATGAAACTGTTGTTAGATATATTTGGAAAATGTGGTAATTACGTATTCCATGATGACAAGAAAACCCACTTATATAGAAAAATATATGTGGAAAAGGACTGGTAGATAAAGCTCTGTATAGAGGAGCGAACAACGTTTCGACCTTCCTCGGTCATCGTCAGGTTCATAAAGAAAGAAAGAGATAACTGACCGATAGCTGACCATCGTGAACCTGACGATGACCGAGGAAGGTCGAAATGTTGTTCGCTCCTCTACACAGAGCTTTATCTATCCATACCAGTCGTTACGTATTGTTTGATCAGCGTTTGTTATTGGGTGTTATGAATTTAATATGTAAAGTGGAATAACCAATCCAAAATTGTTCAGTTACTGAAATAAAATATATCTTGAAATAGTTGCGGTCCTTCCACAGTAAATATAAGAACTAGTGTAATGTGTGAACAGTTCTATTGAAACAGATCATTGGAGGATATGAAATATTTAATGGTTTACTATACAAGTTTTTAAATATGAAATGACAATTTATGCAAACTCTCTCATTTTGCCAATTTTTAGTAACTGTTTATGTGACGCTTATATATCCTTAGAAACTACTACGCTATCCAACAAAATAAAACTGAAGCAAATTCTCGATAGTTTAAAACTGTCATAAGTGCCATATTTATGCAAACTGATAAGAGTGGATGGAAAACAACATTTTACAAGGTAATTCATTGTGGCCCATGAAAAACAACAATATAACGGAGAGCATCAGGATGATTGTTTATTTTGCTTTTCTTGAAATAATTCCCATGTAAAGTGTTTAGTGAACCAGCTGAGCACTTTTTGTATTACTTCACTCTGAGATAAACTCTGGCACGAGTAATATTTTTTATCTAACTTGACGAAACTAAAGTCAATAATTTGAAGCAAATCTTATGACGCTTCGGTCAACATACTAACTTATTTACAAATAGCTCAATGTCCTTCGTTATACTCTATATGGGCTACTTTGTAGAACTTGGTAAAATGTTTACTAAGGTTATTTTATCCGAATTCAGATCGTGTGTAACTAATTTAGCTATGCAAAAACGGTTTTTCTTAACAGGTTATCTGTTAACTTTAGTCTCAAAATTAATGGTTTCTCATTTTAGCTTGTTCTCTTGTGGACAAATGTAGAATTTTGTTTTTGTATCTCTTAACTGTAAAACTGTCTACACTTTCACCAAGGTTTGTGATAATAACATATGGCAACGGCCATGTTTGAAATGAAAATATATTGACGTTTCTTCTCTTTTGTTTGTTATTTATATATATATATATATATATATAAAGCGTTCTAGTCATGCGAAACGTCTGAATTGCAATCTTTCAGAGTTGCTAAAGACATTTTGAATGCATTGTGTTTAATTAAGTTGAAATAAATAATTTTGTGATAAGTATTGTTTTTAAGGTTTATGTTTTCTTGAATTTTAGTAAATTACAACAAGCATTTGGACATCACTAGAAAGACCGAACACTAGAATTTTGAGTCTCATCCTCGAGAGTAAGCGAGTTAGTATTTTAAAATATTCCTCTTCCAGAGTGAAATAATATCTGAACGGATAAAAAGGAACGTTTGTGCAACTTTTAATAGTGTCGTGTTTTAATTGTCGTAAACCTCGAACCTCTTTAACTGATATCCTAAAATTTAAATTCTCGTTTTTGAAAAGGTGGCGTCTTAGTCGTACACCATATGAAAAACCTGTTAGGCCTTTTAATTTTCTTTCTAGTGATATGTAGATGCTTGCTTATATCGGAATAGATCATGGAGGGGTCGTAATAAAGTAGAAATGACGGAAAGTGTACTTTGTTAATAAAGAAAATTGTTAACAACTGCACGACTTTCTGTACTCACTCTTTTCTTGTCGGTGTAACGTTTGTTTGTTTGTTTTGAAATTCGCACAAAGCTACTCTAGGGCTATCTGTGCTAGCCGTCCCTAATTTAACAGTGTAAGACTAGAGGGAAGGCAGCTAGTCATCACCACCCACCGCCAACTCTTGGGCTGCTCTTTTACCAACGAAAAGTAGGATTGACCGTCACATTATAACGCCCCCCACGGCTGGGAGGGCGAGCATGTTTGGCGCGACTCGGGCGCGAACCCGCGACCCTCAGATTACGAAGCGCACGCCTTAACGCGCTTGGCCATGCCAGGCCCACCGGTGTAACGTTCAAGTTGATGTTTCAAATCTCAAGAAAACAGGTATTCACTGAAGCAAGCTCGTATATAAGTGTTGCTCAAGTATTTAAAATATTTGTTAATAAAATTAATTCTTTTATCTTGCGTAGAGTAGGAAATGAACAGTTCCATTATAAGCAGTCTTTGATTTATTTTAAGTAACTTTGCTAGCGGTGTTTTCGACCTTTCACCCAAAAATATCTAACAAGTTATGGCTTGCTTTGCGAAATTGTCAAGCACCGAAAAGGCGTTATTACATGTACAATTTTATGTGCAGCGCCTAGAAATTATGTATAACAGTGATTTCAAGAGACGTCGTGTGCAGAAAGCTTGTATTGACATAAACAACAATATCTAATAATTTATGTAAAAGTGTCAGTACTGCTCTGCAGAGTTACGAAGCTAGAAACCGGATTTCAATAATCGTGGTGGGCAGAGCACAGCCAGTCTATTAGGTATCTTTGTGCTTACCACCTACTAATGAAACAAACAAAAGTGTCAGTAATGGAAAGCACTTTCATATACAAATATATCAAGATACACTTGATGTTAGACAGGAACAATCCACGGTAATTTTAGACTAAAGCAGATACACATCTGTCCAGCCCGCTCACTGGAAGTAATGTTATAAGTAATAAGGACGTATAAACATCGCCGAGAAAATCTGGACAGAAATAAAGGTTAAATATACAAACGTTCTTAGCAAAATTGTATCGATAAAGATATATTGTTGCTAGTATTTCTTTTAGCGCAAAGGCACACAATAAGCTCTTTATGTTCTGTTCACAGTAGGGAGTCCAACCCTGTATTTTAATATTGTAATCCGGAAACTGGTCACTGATCCACCAATCAGCCTGAAAAAGACAAATGAAGAATGTTAAAAATAACCTGAAGACATTATATAAATAATAAATAAACTAATTATCAAAATAGAAACTACATTTTTCAAGTTCATGAAGATGAAAATAGAACTAACCGTTTTGTTTAGCTTGTTTTTTTTCCTCTTCTATAAAGTTTGTATTTAAAAATGAACAATTAATAGTGGTATATATTAAGTGTAATAGTATCTTATGAAAAACAGATAGACCTCGCCGAAACATATCGATGTAAATACATTAAAATGCTCTTGGTTCAAGATAAATAGAATCAAAGTCAGGAAACAAAGGTACGTTTGTTTTTCAAAAGAAAAATCAATCAATCATTTAGCATATAAATTATGGGATAAACGTCTTAATAGAGAAAGATAATGTAACTAAGGTTTGCTTTATTGTATGCATGTTGATTAATAGGGAGATTTTTATCGTATGACTTCACAAAGATATGTTAAAGCCCAGTGGTTCAAAGATAATCTTGCAAGCTTAACGTTAAAACTGGTGTTTCGACACCCGTGTCGGATACAGTATAGATAATCCACAGTGACGCTGTAAAACAAATCTGTTGTGACTTTATTGAATATTCTCTTATTTTTGAACAGCACCATCTATCGGGATTCAAGAGAAAAGTTTAAGACGTTTCGAAAATTAAATATGAATATGTTTATGTCGCAAAAACGTTTGCTTCAAAATAAAGGTACAACTTGAACATCTATTGAAAATAGCAACTGTTCACTTGAACTTTATTTTACCTCTAGAAAATAAACTCCTGTATTATTATAGGTTCTTTTAATAATTTTAATATAGTTCTTATTAAAGAAAGTTTCAGCCGTTCAGCATATGTTGTTTTTACGAACTTGAGAATCCAATGAAAATTAAAATGCATTTCTTTGACCTGAAATAACCTTTACCTCAAGGTATTATTTTTATATAAATGACAAGTATATTTCATTAAGATTTTTTCGTGAATAATGTTTTTCTCATTTCGTTGATCGAGAGTTCTGTCAGTTATTTGACATGGTCGCTAAACCATTGTAAAAACTGTCTCGAATAATTGTCAAAATTTAGGTTATATGTTAATAAATGTCAACAGATGGCGCTACATGCACACATCTGTAAACGCCGGAAATGTAATAAATATTCCGTGATTATATCACCTAACTAGGTAAATGATCTCATAATTATGTAAACATTAACGTTGTGTACGCCAGATTTATTCACATATTCGAAATATTAATACAAAAATAAAAGCATTTATACAGTAGAGAGAGAGAAGTAGCACGTACAACATTGTATCTTAAAAACCCTTACTGCGAACTGCATGTTATAAAAACATAAATTATTACAGGATTGACTATTGGAATACATAGAAGATTTAATATATACTAGTTCCATAATACTTTATATACGTTAAGTGCCTGAACTCACCGAACTGTGACAAACGTACTAAAATTTATGACACGACCTTCACAAGTAAATCTTCAAAATGTTGGTCATCGGCCTCAGTGCATTCTTTTGTATGACCCGAAATTATACTTAAGAGTTGAAATACTTCGATCTCAAAAAACGTGTACGACACTGGTAACAACAGTAAACATTATGTGGATGTGCATTAAAGGGAATATAAAACACTACATAAGATATATTGGACTACCTCGTGGAATTACTTCAACTGACTTACCGCTTACTTGCACGGTAATAAAATCATATTTTCATACAGAAGTACGACAAGTTGACATAAGACACTGTGTTCAGGTTTTCTTCATAACATAAAGTACAAAAAAAAAAAGAGAGAGAGTTGACACAAACTTCCCACTTGGTCAGGTGCATGTTTGGTTAAACTATATTATAAAAGCTAGCTGGCGATTCGAATAGCAAAAACTATATCAAAATTATGCACTCAAAAGTGCCAAGTCGACGGAGAAATACCATTAGGCCGTCTAACCATTTAAACTTGAAGCCGCCAAGTTTATCCAACCAGTTGTTGACATTTTCCAATTAACACACTCAATGTGCCAAGAAAAACAAATACAAAAAGTAACCATTATACAATCCATTTTACTCCGCTGTTTCAGGTTATAGGGCACGTTCTCTCAGTTATCGGCCTATCTGGTGTTGAAAACTTCCAGAATCAATATTACATATTAAATTCAGAAACTCAGGAACTTTTTTTAAAATATGCAAATAATGTAAAGTGTTTGAAATCGCTTTTATTAAACGATACAGAAACTGATGCTTCCAAGGTTTATATGCTATTTATTAACTATGGTTACGTCTGTAATAGATTGTTTAAACATGTAAAATGTGTTTTTGTTTCATTTTGTATTGTGATTGTAAGAAATAACTAAGATTTAGGTGATTTATCTATAATTCTAATTAAAAACAACATTCCACCAATTAACGGTTTTTTTAAACAACGTTCAATAAAAAACGTTTTTTTAAAAAAAACACTATCGTTCCACCAATCAACGTTTTTCAAAAACCAACATGCCACCAATCAACGTTTTTAGATATACTAACGCTCCACCAATCAACGTTTTTTAAAGAACCTACCATTTCACCAATCAACGTTTTTAAAAATACTAACGTTCCACCAATCAACGTTTTTTAAAGAAACTACCATTTCACCAATCAAAGTTTTTCGTCTTGTAGATTTTTCTGACAAAACAGTCTCTCTTTCCTTTCTCTCACACACAAATGTTATTTTAAATCTTCATTATCTACGACTGACGGTTAAGGTATCGCGTCTATGTTAGACTGTGCTTATAGTATGGAAATTAATATACTACCAATAGGTGGCTCTCACTGGCATTATTTAATATTCAATACGTATATAAGAGAAGAACATCGTATTTGATCGATCACTAAGAAAGAACTGAAAATTGATAGTTATCACTAGTACACTTCTTCTGATGAGAAAAAGAAAAAAAAAATAAATGAACAAAGAGTTAGTCCTAAGTAATAATAAATAACTAAATGTGACAGTATGCCATATGTTATCCAAAACACTTAAAATACCTCAGGTTATTAGCAGTACGTAAAGGACTGTACATAAATCCACACTAATAAACAAAGTGTGATTCTGAAGATGATTGAACTAATATGAAATAATTTATGGTCTCATTGTATGGAGTTTCCTTCACGATGAATTTTTACAATGAATGGATAGATGACCGATTGCTCTGTACAAATGGTATAGTCGATACTATTTACCATTAAAGCAAATTGTAGCTGTCAAATAAACAAACTGTAATGATGGATCACTATCTGTTTGCTAAACAACTTTAATGATGAATAAATCTACCTGTCTGCGAAATAAATTGTAATGTTGGATAACTTTACTTGTTCAGTAAACAATTGTCATGATGGCTAATTCTACCTGTCCGCACAAAAAACTGTAATAACGGATAATTCTACTTGTCCACAACAAAAACAAACTGTAATGATGGATAACTCTAGCTGTCCAGTAAAATCCTGTAATAATGGATAATTCTACCTGTCTACAAAAAGAAAACAAACTGTAATGATGGATAACTCTAGCTGTCCAGTGAAATCCTGTAATAATGGATAATTCTACCTGTCTACAAAAAAAAAAAAAACTGTAATGATGGATAACTCTAGCTGTCCAGTAAAATCCTGTAATAATGGATAATTCCACCTGTCTACAAAAAACAAACAAACTGTAATGATGGATAACTCTAGCTGTCCAGTAAAATCCTGTAATAATGGATAATTCTACATGTCTACAAAAAGAAAACAAACTGTAATGATGGATAACTCTAGCTGTCCAGTAAAATCCTGTAATAATGGATAATTCCACCTGTCTACAAAAAGAAAACAAACTGTAATGATGGATAACTCTAGCTATCCAGTGAAATCCTGTAATGATGGATAACTCTAGCTGTCCAGTGAAATCCTGTTCAGCAAACAAATTGTAATAGTGCACCATTGTTACATCTCACCACACAATATACTATTAAACTCTCATACCAAAAGGCTAATAAATTTATAATAGTGTACTATTGTTACATCTCACCACACAATATACTATTAAACTCTACATACCAGTAAAACTAAATAAATTGTAATAGTGCCTACTACATCACATATTTCTTTACCACATACCAGTAAAACTAAACTAAAACTCACCACACAGTATACTATTAAACTCTACACCAGTAAAACTAAACCAATTGTAATAGTGTACTATTGTTACATCTCACCACACAATATACTATTAAACTCTACATACCAGTAAAACTAAACAAATTGTAATAGTGCACTATTGTTACATCTCACCACACAATATACTATTAAACTCTACATACCAGTAAAACTAAACAAATTGTAATAGTGCACTATTGTTGCATCTCACCACACAATATACTATTAAACTCTACATACCAGTAAAACTAAACAGGTGTAAAATTGTAATAGTGTGCATCTCACACACAATATATATATTAAACTCTACATACCAGTAAAACTAAACAAATTGTAATAGTGTACTATTGTTACATCTCACCACACAATATACTATTAAACTCTACATACCAGTAAAACTAAACAAATTGTAATAGTGCACTATTGTTACATCTCACCACACAATATACTATTAAACTCTACATACCAGTAAAACTAAACAAATTGTAATAGTGCACTATTGTTACATCTCACCACACAATATATACTATTAAACTCTACATACCAGTAAAACTAAACAAATTGTAATAGTGTACTATTGTTACATCTCACCAGATGTAATAGTGCAATATACTATTATTAAACTCTACATACCAGTAAAACTAAACAAATTGTAATAGTGTACTATTAAACTTGCATACCAGTAGAACTAAATGGGTAATTGTAATGGTGTACTACATCTCACCACACAATATACTACTATTAAACTCTAAATAAAGTACCAGTTACTGCTGTTGTTTGCAAACACTAAACAAATTGTAATAGTGTACTATTGTTACATCTCTCACCAAACAATATACCTATTAAACTCTACATACCAGTAAAACTAAACAAATTGTAATAGTGCACTATTGTTTGCATCTCACCACACAATATACTATTAAACTCTACATACCAGTAAAGACTAAACAAATTGTAATGAGTGTACTATTGTTACATCTCACCACACAATATACTATTAAACTCTACATACCAGTAAAGGCTAAATAAGATTGTAATAGTGTACTATTGTTTGCATCTCACCACACAATATACTATTAAACTCTACATACCAGTAAAACTAAACAAATTGTAATAGTGTACTATTGTTACATCTCACCACACAATATAATATAAAACTCCCACATACCAGTAAAACTAAACAGGTTGTAATAGTGTGTGCTATTGTTACATCTCACCACACAGTATACTATTAGGCTCTACACATACCAGTAAAACTAAACAAATTGTAATAGTGTACTATTGTTACATCTCACCACATATACTATTAAACTCTACATACCAGTAAAAAATAGGTTGTATTGGTGTACTAAACAAATATGTAATAGTGTAAATTGAACCTAAACAAATTGTGTACCTATTTTGCATCTCACCACACAGATATACTATTAAACTCTACATACCGGTAAAACTAAATGGAAGTTACCGTGGTGTGTATTGTTGCATCTCCCATATGCTATTACACCTCATACCAACAAAGGCTAAACTTGTAATGGTGTACTATTGTTACATACCAGTAAAACTAAACCAGTAAAACTAAACAAGGTTAGTCAAATTGTAATGTTGTACTATTGTTACATCTCACCACACAATATACTATTAAACTCTACATTACCTACATGCCAGTAAAACTAAACAAATTGTAATAGTGTACTATTGTTACATCTCACCACACAATATACTATTAAACTCTACATACCAGTAAAACTAAAACAAATTGTAATAGTATTGTGCTATTGTTACATCTCATACCAGTAACCACACAATATACTATTAAACTCTATTACATGCATACCAGTAAAACTAAACAAATTGTAATAGTGTACTATTGTTACATCTCACCACACATATACTATTAAACTCTACATGCACCAGATAAACTAAAACAAATTGTAATAGTGTACTTTGTGTTACATCTCACCACACAATATACTATTAAACTCTACATACCAGTAAAACTAAACAAATTGTAATAGTGTACTATTGTTACATCTCACCACACAATATACTATTAAACTCTACATACCAGTAAAACTAAACAAATTGTAATAGTGTACTATTGTTACATCTCACCACACAATATACTATTAAACTCTACATACCAGTAAAAC